>NC_091215.1:9470796-9493296 GCF_040958095.1 Procambarus clarkii | reverse complement strand
CTTGATGAAACAATGTTGCCCACCCCATTCAGTTAAATTTATTAAAGTATCAGTGGGACGTCACATTGCACCAGGTACCACCCTTCAGGTGGCTGGGAGATGTGACAGGTTGTTAATTCGTCATCATTTAATCACAGTGCTTGATAAAGGTGCCCTTATTCCAGTTGTCAATCTCTTGCATAAAACCTATCGTTTCAGGGCAGGTGATAGGTTGTCGCAGGCTACAATTGTAGACAATACGCGAATTTTTTAGCATCAAAGCCAAGAGGAGATTCCAGCCACCACAGCGCACTGTATTGCACTTAATGTTACAGATGATATTAAACAGGGGGAGTACAAGACCGAGACGGAAAAATAGTAATACTCAAGAAGTAGGCAAGTTCATTTAAGCACTGGACTTGCAACATGTGCAACAGTCATATAGGAAACTTTTGAGACGGATATTATGTAAATTCCCTAGACTGTTTGCAATGGAAGACGACCAAATCGGTCTTCTGGATAGAAATGAACATGTTATTCCTACATTTGATCATCATCTATATATACTCGTCAATGGAGGCTTCAGGAACGGGCAAAAGAAGTAATTAGGGAGGAGTGTCAGAAGATGTCGAGACAGAATGTGATAGAGCCTATACGTCACCAATGGTTGTCGCCAGTGGTGTTTGTACGTAAACCGGATGGTAGTTACAGGTTTTGTGTTGACTACCGGAAGGTCAATGAAATTACTAAAGGTGATGTGAACCCTTTGCTACGGATTCAGGAAATAATAGATCAGTTTAGGGCAGCCAAGTACTTTTCCACTCTGGATGCCAATTCGGCGTATTGGTCCATTCCCGTCTCGGAGACGGATAGAGAGAAGACTGTTTCTCTGATGGGGTTCATATTTATCAATTCATGCGGATGTCTTTTGGGTTATAGACAGCTCCTTTGTCATTTTAGAGGGCAATTAATTATATCCTCAGTCCAGTCTTGGGAAGGCACTCATTAGCATACCTGGATGATGTGGTTATCTACTCTAGAACGTTTGATGAGCACCTTCGAGATTTGACCGAGACTTTGACATTGTTAGATAAGGCGGGTTTTAAATTGAACATAGGGAAGTGTACTCTGGCATCTCAGTAATTCAAGTTTCTGGGGTTCCAGGTGAGCACAGACGGTATCCGACCTGACCCCGACTCCTGTCGCGCCATTGCTGACATGCCAACACCAAAGACGGCAAGGGATATCTGTAGGTTTTTTGGAGCAGCCGGATACTTCCGTCGCCACATTGAGGGTCATGCAAGTACATCAGCACCCATAACTGAGCTCACTAAGAAAAATGTTAAATTAATTTGGAAACCAGAGGTTGATAACGCTTATGCAATATTAAAAAGTCAACTCATTACTACTTCAGTATTGGGAGTACCTGATTTCAGGGCCGGAAGTCCGTTGTTCTGCAACGGATAGGGAGGCTTTGGCTGTGGTAGAAATTGTCATACTTTGGGCCGTATTTTTTCCAACGTCACTTTGTCATTTGTACAGATCACAGGGCTTTATACATAAATTTTTGAACCCTTAGATCGAGTGGGGGCTGATCTGATTGATCTTCATCACAGTCTTTCAGGAAATCGGTACGTGATGGTGTTGGTTGACCATCTGTCCAGATACACCATCCTGATTGCACTGCCTCAAAGATTCTCGAACTGTTGCAAAGGCGTTCTTGGATAGGTTTGTCACTGTGTTCCCTAAAGTGTAGAAGTAAAGAAACTAACCCTAAAGTGTTAGTTTCTGACTGAGGTCAGGAATTTAATGGGAATACTTTTAGAGAAGTATGTAAAATTGTAGAAACCTCTTCAGCTTATCACCCTCAGAATAACGGTATGACAGAACGGACGAACCGGTCGGTTAACGATATGCTTGCAATTCTTGCAGAGCATGATGCAAATTCATGGGACGAACACCTGCCATATGTCCTGCTGCTCTGAACACTGCCATCCATCAGTCATTTAACACCCAACCCCTTTTGCTTTTCACAGGTCATTCATGTAATTTCCCATCAGGTCTGCTTAACAGCCATAACATTATATATGGTGAAGATTACCCATCAGAGGTTTTAAATAAGATGAAAAATGCATGGAGAATTGTAGCTAGGGCTTATGCTCAGCATTATGACAAGGTACGACCTCTTTAGTCGAAAGTCGGGAATCTTGTGTTGAGAGTTAATGAAGCGGCTCCGGCGAATCAAAGTAGGAAACTTGCACCTAGATGGCGGGGCCCTTATCGAGTATTGAAAGGAAAGGTCCGGTTAATTTTGTTATCAAAAGGTATATTTGAGGACCAAGTTGAGAGAACCATCCATATTAATAAGTTAAAATCTTATCACGCGAGGGAGGAACTAGAGCTGCTTTCAGAAAGTCTAATTCCAGACCTGTCTAATGATTCATTTACCGAGTCAGATGCAGAGGATGACCTTCTGTCAAATCTCACCAAAAGTCGAGTTCAATCTTGTCACCCCATGGTAAGAAGGTCGCGAACTGTACAGCAAAATGTTAGTTAACTCCCTAGTCAGGTTTGGTAGAGTTCAGAATATATTCCTGTAGAGGCAATGGTGTGTATTTACTGATGTGCATGACTCAGGTAGCATACTTTGCCTTGCTCCAGGGTTTTCCCAACTTCCTATACCCCAGAGTAAAATCCATGCTTCTGCCAGTTGTCTGTCTTTCTCAGTGTGATGGTACACCAGTTCCAGCCTCCCAATCCCACGTGAACCAAGGATCGAGATCAGCAGTCTGGGGATGACCCACCTGTGATAAGATCGGGGTCTGAGGCACGTTACATAAAATTCTCCCCTTGTTCCCGGTAACTCGTCAATTAGATACCCGGAAGGGGTGACTGGAGTACAGTCACCCGGCCGACACCTCATGTCACTAACGAAGTTGTATTGGTCCAGCATGCTGTCTTCACGGAGCAGAGTCCAGAGTCAACGTCAAATCACGGTGGGAAGCTATCTCAAGGTTACCAACCAAGCTCACCAGCCGTGTAGTCCGTCCAATGTAACGTACGTTTATGTTACGTTGTTGGGTAGATTAGATACACATTGTTTAGTGAGTTTTCATATTTATTTAGTAGTCTTTATTACAGTAGTCGGTTGGTGGTATTGTCGTAAACGTTCAGACGGAGCTTGGAGCGGAGCAGAGAGCGGAGTGAGGCCGGAATCACGGAGCTCTATGTGGGAGAGCGTGGCGGCTCGATTGGGAATTGCGAGTGTCTGAACTCGGGGAGAGAGAGCATTGTAGCTCGATGCGGTCGAGGTCTGCTGTCTCCTCTGTGTCGAAGCTGTAGCATCTTGGGTCGATTAGAACTGTACACGCGAGTGCTACATTGTTGACTGGAAATTGTACTGTCCATAGTCCGTACTGGCGGGAAAACCGGAGGTGGAAGACAAGTGGTCTACGAAGAAGTATGCTAATTGCAACGACTTGTCAGCTCTCTCAAAACTTGCGGTTGTGTCGTCTGTGGAAACCAAGATGCATCACGGTAGTCTCGGGTACGAACAGCACTACCCCTTCAGAGCGCTGCTGAATCGCCAGATGAGGTATAACCCTGTACCTCGGCCCAAGCTCAGCTGCACGATGGGTTGCATGGAAGGTGTACCGGCCCAGTAGTACCGGGATAACAAGTAAACGCCGGTAGATGGCGTCGCCCAGGAGCTGAGGCAGGGCCCACCTGTCCTGTCACCATGCCATCCTCTTCAACGCCACTCGAAACTCACTACCAACGCAAGACATCGTAACACGTCGAAGCTCTGCTCTACTGTGGCAGCCATGATTAACGACAATCCATGACTGTTTGGGAGTGATAAGAAGTGAACCCGGGTTCATGTTAGCGAGGTCCACCCGAGCTGACATCCGCCAGCTGTCACTCAGTCAGGTGCGGGTAGTACAAGACCCCTGTACTGTCAATAAGTAATTATCAAAAGAAGGCACTAAACCGGGAAGGCTATGTAGCACCATCAAAGTGCAAAATAATAAAAGGGCACTAAATATCATGCCAATACGAGAACAGAAACACATAAGGCGAACGATATCAAAAGTATCCGATTCACCAAGAACTCTATCGAAGGACAAATGACCGCGAGGGACGGTCGGAAAGCAAGAGACACACACGTCCTGGAAATCAGGACATTCAACAAGGATATGCACAACTGTAAGAGGGACAACGCAATTTGGACAAAAAGGAGCAGGGGGGGAGCTCCATTAAGTGACCATGAGTTAAGCTTGTATGGCCAATCCGCAA
Organism: Procambarus clarkii; assembly: GCF_040958095.1. Classification (NCBI taxonomy): domain Eukaryota; kingdom Metazoa; phylum Arthropoda; class Malacostraca; order Decapoda; family Cambaridae; genus Procambarus; species Procambarus clarkii. The sequence goes on along the minus strand of NC_091215.1, from coordinate 9,489,021 downwards.
CCTTGCTAGAGCAGTTTAACCCCACCGCCGGTTACGGTGGCAGGAAGAAGGCCAGAAGGGGACAAACGTTTGAGAGTACGCAGCTTGTTACCAACTACAGAAGACCAACAACCCTGCCAACGGGGCAAGGATGGAGGAATGAATAACTGGATAAAAGTAGGAATAAGGAATATCTTTATGGGAGATGGGACAAGAACGGATAGCTTCTCTAGGGGCACCATCCACACGCTCATTTAAAGAAACACCAACATGACTGGGAATCCAGCAAAACTCTACAGATTTAAATTTACAAGAAACTGCCAATGTTGAATCTCGATGACCACCGAATGAACAGGATTAAAGGACCCTAGAGCCATGAGGGCGCTACGAGAGTCAACTACAACCACAAAGGAGGATTGAGAATGAGAAAGCAACAGACGGAGAACAGAGAGAATAGCATAAAGTTCTGCTATGAAGACGCTAGCCTCAGAAGGGAGGCGACACATAAGTGCGGTCAGGAAAAACAACAGTAGCCTACACCGTTCGCAGACTTAGACCCATCGGTGAAAATGGAAACAGAGTGGGAGTGCGAAGAAAAGTGCTCAAGAAAAAGACGTTTCAGAACCGTAGGAGGGGTAAAAGCTTTAGTGATGCGGACAAGGATGTACAAAACTTTGGAAGGGGGACTCTCCACAGGGGCAAGAAGGAACAATACGAGGAAAAACATTAGAAATACGAACGGAAAAAGAATCCTGTAAGCGAGATAGTCGGACAGAAAGAGGGAGGCGATGAAGTAAGTAAGTAATTATCAAAAGAAGGCACCAAACCGGGAAGGCTATGTAGCACCATCAAATACGCAAAATAATCAGAGGGCGCTAAATATCACCAAGGATGCCAATACGAGAACAAAAACGCATAAGGCGAACGATATCAAAAGTATCCGAGTCACCAAGAATTCTATCGAGGGACAGGTGACCGCGAGGGGCGGTCGGAAAGCAAGACACACGCTCGTCCTGGAAGTCAGGACATTCAAGGAGGACATGCACGACCGTAAGAGGGACAATGCAACTAGGACAATAAGGAGCAGGGCGGCGCTCCATCAAGTGACCATGGGTTAAGCGAGTATGGCCAATACGCAACCTCGCCAGAGCTGTTTCCCACCGCCGGTTACGGTGGAAGGAGGACGGCCACGAGGAAACACAACATTTAAGAGTACGTAGCTTGTTACCAGTAACAGACAACCAAGAAGCCTGCCAACGGGTAAGGACTGAGGAATGGATAACCGGGTAAAAGTCGGAATACGGAATGCCTTTACGAGAGATGGGACAAGAGCGGACAGCTTCCTTAGCGGCAGCATCCGCACGCTCATTTAAAGACACGCCAATATGGCTGGGAACCCAACAAAACTCAACCGACTTAAATTTACTGTGAACGAGAAACAGCCAATGCTGGATCTCGACAACTACTGGATGAACCGGATTAAAGGACCCGAGAGCCATGAGGGCACTACGAGAGTCAACAACAACCACAAAGGAAGACTGACAACGAGAAAGCAGGAGACGAAGAGCATAGAGAATAGCATAAAGTTCCGCTGTAAAGATGCTAGTCTCCGGAGGAAAGCGACACATATAAGTGCGATCAGGAAAAACAACAGAGTAGCCAACACCGTCCGCTGACTTAGACCCATCGGTGAAGACAGAAACGGAGCGGGAGTGAGAAGAAAAGTGCTCGAGGAAAAGGCGTTTTAGAACCGTAGGAGGGGTAAAAGCTTTAGTGATACGGGTCAAGGAAGTACAAAACCGCGGAAGAGGGACCCTCCACGGGGGCAAAGAAGGAACAACACGAGGAGAAACATCAGAAATACGAACGGAGAGAGAATCCTGTAGGCGAGATAACCGGACAGAAAGAGGGAGGTGGTGAAGAGGATCAGGAACCACAGGAGGGGTAAAAGTTAAAACACGACAGAGGCGAGAGGAAGGATGCTGTAAGGACAAAGCAAGATAGCGAAGACAGTAGCGATCACGGCGGTCCTGGAGAGAGGGGAAGCCAGTGTCAACATACAAGCTGAGGACGGGAGTCAAACGAAAGGCACCATCGCTGAGACGCAACCAAGTATGGTGCAATTCAAGACGGCGAAGAGTATTAACAGAAAAGAATGTAGGGCAATCATAATCGAGTTTAGACAGGACGAGAGATTAGTGCAAATAGAGGAGCGTGTGCCTATCCACTCCCCAAGAAGTATGTGACAAAACCTTAAGAAGGTTAAGGGCCTTAGAGCATTCAATTCGGAGGTAAGAGATATGTGGTGATCAAGACAAACGAGTGTCAAAAATTAACCCCAGAAGCTTAGTGGAATCCCTGTACTCAAGGGGATGACCCTAAAGCGGCAAAGAGGGACGAATAATGACATGCTTCCGAGTAAAAGTCATCGCACAAGTCTTAGACGCAGCTGAACTTGGATCGGTGGCCCAAGACGGCACGGCATCAATCAAGTTGAAGCCGCTGTTGGAGGAGAGGCGAATCACCACCTTGAGAGCAAATCTTCAACATAAAGCGGAGAAAACGATAGAGGGAAGAGAGGAAAAGAGTGCAGAGAGAGTGGTACCAAGCCTCACACGAAATGAACGGCGAGAGAGGAAACTTTGGAGGAAGAGAGAGAGATTCCCACGAAGGCCAAAAGAATGAAGTTGGGCAGAATATGATACCGCCATGTAGTGTCATAACCCTTTTCCAGGACAAAGTGGACGGCAACAACGGAGGTCTTTGCAGCAAAAGTAGTTCGATATAGACCTCCAAGTTCACCAGGACATCTGTTGTGCTGCGGCATTTGCAAAAACCAAATTGAGAAGGCGAAAGGAAGTGATAGTGCTCCAAGAACCACATCAGACCAACGTTAACTATACGTCAAAGAGCTTACAGACAACTCCTGAGGGCAATAGGGCGGAAGTCCTTGGGGGATGACCCGAGAGACCTTGGTTTCCGAACAGGGAGGACAACAGCATCGAGCCAGTCCTCAGGGACTGACGATGACTTCCAGACTGGATTGTACAGACTCAGTAAATACTCTGCCGTGCACGGAGGGAGATGGCGAAGCATCTCATAATGAATGTCATCGGAGCCTGCCGTCGTAGAACCTCAGAGGGCAGGGCAGACTCAGCTCAGAGAAAGAAAGAGAAGGGATCGTTATAGGTAAGGTGAAGATCAGTACAGAAATCTGAAGGACGTGTACAGAGTAATCCTTATACTCGCTCCATTATCTCATTATCTTAATGGCGTAACTAATTAGCACTAATAAACAAGCTATAATCCTATCCCTAATTACGGGTAACAGTTTTCACACCCTCCTATCCTAGTAAGAGGGTAGTTACCAAATATAAGGAAGCGATATGAGAATAGACAACAGTACAATTTCCAGTCAAGAATGTAGCCCTCGGCATAGGCAGTTCTAATCTTCTCCAAGACACTGCAGCTTCGACACAGAACAGACAGCAGACTAGGACCGCATCGAGCTACAAAGCTCTCCACATAGAGCTCCGCAACTCCGGTCACACTCGGCTCTCTGTTTTGCTCCAAGCTCCATCTCAACATCTACGACACTGCTGTACCCAGGACTACTAAATAAATATGAAACTTACTAAACACTGTATCTAATCTACCCAACAACGTAACATAATCGTACATTACAGACGAGATTCCAGAATAGGCTTATGGAGGAAGAAAGATTGGGGAAGACGAGAACGAGAACTAACACTTGAAAAGTGGGAACCCAGTTCGGTACCTGGGTTCGTTGTTCGTTGCAGGTCTGGGACCTGCAACGGGTCCACCACAGGAGCACCATGAAGGCGAAAGACCGGCGAGACATCGGGAACAAACTTACCCACTATCTTGCGGATACGCTTCCAGACCAGTGGCAGAGGAGTTTCGGACGTAACGGTGGAGACAAGACATCCAGCATGCACGTTTAGCCACACAGATGGGCTTACGGTCCACTGCACTCGCCTTCCGAAACAAAAGAAAAGACTCAACCGTCTGCTGGCGGCAGTGCCTCTTCCAGGCTGCACGCTTACAACAGACGGCCCAAGCAGTCCACATTCCACCAGGGAACGCACTTCCGCGTTCCCCGAGAGGAAGAGCGAGGAATAGAGCGGAGGGCAGCGTCAAAGACGGTGTCATGAAAAAGGAGGGCGCGGTGGGAGAGGTCGGAAACAGTAGCACAGAGAAAAGAAACGCCAGTCAGCCTCGGCAAGCCGCCACCTAGGGAAGGCGAGAGGAGGGTGAAAGGAGAAAAAGGTAACAAGGATAGGAAAATGGTCACTGCCATGGAGGTCATCAAGGACCCACCACTCGAAATGTAAGTAAAGAGATGACGAGCACAGAGAAAGATCGGGACAGGAAAGGGAGCGAGTCCGAGAGCCTAAATGAGTGGGCTCACCAGAATTCAAGAGAGATTCTGGAAGATGATTGGCAGTAGATAAGTGCCAAGCCCTTATTGGCCCTTAAGGGCCGGAAATCAGGCCTTGTTTTTAATGGGTGGCTGTAGCCAAAAATAATGGGAGGAGCTCTGGTGCTGTATTAGTTATGGGAGGGGCTATCCTTCCACTGGTAAGCTGGTGAAACAAATTTTGGTAGTGTGTTCTGGGAGTGCTTTAGGGTGGAAACTGTCAGGCATCAAGGGGCTGAGGGCAGTCATCAACATCTTTGGCAAAATTTTGCAGGATTAAGGTAAAGAGTGCTTGAGTATTAATGTACATCATTGAGTCAGATCACAGCCTCTTAGGGTAATTACAGCTAGGATATATCTCATTTCAATATACATGTTTTAAATTAAATAAAGTTTACTAATGTATTTGTGTTTAGTTATTTGTTCCCCTATGATTAATGCTGATGCCGTATATATATGTGTGGTATTTGGAATTCCCCTGGGTGCCCCTCCATTTCATGGATAAAACCGTTGTCCCTTGAATCTAAATTAGTCAAGTAAAATTATATTATTTGCTCCCCAAGCACTTACATTACCAAGGATCTTAATGCCCTTGAGTTCATGATTAGAGAGTTTCTGTCCTTCCCGAGAGATTAATAATCTAGATACATTCAGGTATGTCAGCGGGAAGGTAATGGCAGTGTTTCAGTAAGTCTTTATTCATTACTTTAAAATTAATAGTCCCTTCATTTGTTGCTTCCTCCTCACTTAATATGTCAGGGTCAACATTAACTGGTAGTTCACCGAGGGGTCACAGTGATCTGCAAGCAGTGTTAACCTGGGGTGTTTAGAGTGAGTAAAGGGTGCAAAGGAGAGGGTTATTACAACAGCCACGTGAAGGAAAGGTGACTGAGTATAACGAAGATGACAGCCAGCACCACGCAAAGGAAAGGTGACGGAGTATAGCGAAGATGGCAGCCAGCACCACGTAGAGGAAGGGTGACAGTGTGGGTAGATGAGAGAGAATACAATGTAGAAGAAGAGTGATGGAGTGTAAGGTAGAGTATAGCCAGCACCAAGTAGAGGGTGCTGTATGAGAGTATAGAGTAGTGGGCTGCTCTCCCTTCTTCGTACTCTTCCCTGCTGTTTTCCTGACGGAGTATAGGGTAGAGATGTACCTTCTCCGTTCTCTCCCCCGCTGCTGTTTCCCTCTCCGTTCTCTCCCCCTGCCGCTCTACCCTCTCCGTTCTCTACCCCTGCTGCTGCTCTACCCTCTCCGTTCTCTCCCCCTGCTGCTCTACCCTCTCCGTCCCCCCCTGCTGCTCTACCCTCTCCGTTCTCTCCCCCTGCTGCTGCTGCTGCTGCTCTACCCTCTCCTTCCTCCCCCCCCTGCTGCTCTACCCTCTCCGTTCTCTCCCTCTGCTGACCTTGGCACAGTGTTGGTTGAGGATGATATCCAAGACGGCGTCACTGATGTCCTCTGCTCCGTCGACCAGCAACACGTCATAGCCCTGGATACGAGGTTTGGTCAGCTGCCAGGCCTTTACCAGCCCGTCCTGTTGACAACACAACCGTCACAAGTGCTCGCACCACAACATTTATATCAATGGAAAACATGCCATCTCTCAGATGGGTAACAGTGGAAAACATGCAATCTGTCAGATACGTAACGGTAAAAAAGATGCCATCTGTCACAGTGGAATACATAACACACCTGTGTCATCGACACCTGCAGCCTGGCCGAGCACGTCTTACAACACTGTCCATGTTCCACTCACCTGTGTCATGGAGATTTTCTGCCTCACCGAGCACCTGTTCATCTCCTTCCACACTGACTCAGCAATAGACAGGATCTGACAATACAAAATTCAAGTATAAACACAAAGTACATCGCAGGTTAGTTATCGTCACTGTTCACTGTACCTAGCAGGGAAGGTACAGCCGAACATAATGCAATAGTTCTGCACTTGACCTTGCATCTGTATGTGAAGTTACAGTAAAATATTCTCCTCTAGGTCTTGAGGGCAGTATGCTTAAGTAGTGGTTAACATAAACGTGCTTTTCTAAGGAAAATATGCACCTCTAGGGTGTAAGAGATGTATACTTCCCTAGCGCCTAAGGGAAGTATACTCAACTGGAACTCAAGGAAAAGTATGCTACTTTCTTACTGAGGGAAAGTATACTCTTTTGGCGCCCAAAAGAAAATATGCTCACTTAGCATCCTAAGGTAAGTGTATTTCACCAGTGATTCAGGGTCAGTGGGGAGATGCAGCCAACACTTCACCCCCAAGTGGGGAGATGCAGCCAACACTTCACCCCCAAGTGGGGAGATGCAGCCAACACTTCACCCCCAAGTGGGGAGATGCAGCCAACACTTCACCCCCAAGTGGGGAGATGCAGCCAACACTTCACCCCCAAGTGGGGAGATGCAGCCAACACTTCACCCCCAAGTGGGGAGATGCAGCCAACACTTCACCCCCAAGTGGGGAGATGCAGCCAACACTTCACCCCCAAGTGGGGAGATGCAGCCAACACTTCACCCCCAAGTGGGGAGATGCAGCCAACACTTCACCCCCAAGTGGGGAGATGCAGCCAACACTTCACCCCCAAGTGGGGAGATGCAGCCAACACTTCACCCCCAAGTGGGGAGATGCAGCCAACACTTCACCCCCAAGTGGGGAGATGCAGCCAACACTTCACCCCCAAGTGGGGAGATGCAGCCAACACTTCACCCCCAAGTGGGGAGATGCAGCCAACACTTCACCCCCAAGTGGGGAGATGCAGCCAACACTTCACCCCCAAGTGGGGAGATGCAGCCAACACTTCACCCCCAAGTGGGGAGATGCAGCCAACACTTCACCCCCAAGTGGGGAGATGCAGCCAACACTTCACCCCCAAGTGGGGAGATGCAGCCAACACTTCACCCCCAAGTGGGGAGATGCAGCCAACACTTCACCCCCAAGTGGGGAGATGCAGCCAACACTTCACCCCCAAGTGGGGAGATGCAGCCAACACTTCACCCCCAAGTGGGGAGATGCAGCCAACACTTCACCCCCAAGTGGGGAGATGCAGCCAACACTTCACCCCCAAGTGGGGAGATGCAGCCAACACTTCACCCCCAAGTGGGGAGATGCAGCCAACACTTCACCCCCAAGTGGGGAGATGCAGCCAACACTTCACCCCCAAGTGGGGAGATGCAGCCAACACTTCACCCCCAAGTGGGGAGATGCAGCCAACACTTCACCCCCAAGTGGGGAGATGCAGCCAACACTTCACCCCCAAGTGGGGAGATGCAGCCAACACTTCACCCCCAAGTGGGGAGATGCAGCCAACACTTCACCCCCAAGTGGGGAGATGCAGCCAACACTTCACCCCCAAGTGGGGAGATGCAGCCAACACTTCACCCCCAAGTGGGGAGATGCAGCCAACACTTCACCCCCAAGTGGGGAGATGCAGCCAACACTTCACCCCCAAGTGGGGAGATGCAGCCAACACTTCACCCCCAAGTGGGGAGATGCAGCCAACACTTCACCCCCAAGTGGGGAGATGCAGCCAACACTTCACCCCCAAGTGGGGAGATGCAGCCAACACTTCACCCCCAAGTGGGGAGATGCAGCCAACACTTCACCCCCAAGTGGGGAGATGCAGCCAACACTTCACCCCCAAGTGGGGAGATGCAGCCAACACTTCACCCCCAAGTGGGGAGATGCAGCCAACACTTCACCCCCAAGTGGGGAGATGCAGCCAACACTTCACCCCCAAGTGGGGAGATGCAGCCAACACTTCACCCCCAAGTGGGGAGATGCAGCCAACACTTCACCCCCAAGTGGGGAGATGCAGCCAACACTTCACCCCCAAGTGGGGAGATGCAGCCAACACTTCACCCCCAAGTGGGGAGATGCAGCCAACACTTCACCCCCAAGTGGGGAGATGCAGCCAACACATCACCCCCAAGTGGGGAGATGCAGCCAACACTTCACCCCCAAGTGGGGAGATGCAGCCAACATTTCACCCCCAATTGGGGAAATGCAGCGAACATTTCACCCCCAATTGGGGAAATGCAGCCAACATTCCACCCCCAATTGGGGAAATGCAGCCAACATTTCACCCCCAATTGGGGAAATGCAGCCAACATTCCACCCCCAATTGGGGAAATGCAGCCAACATTTCACCCCCAATTGGGGAAATGCAGCCAACATTTCACCCCCAATTGGGGAAATGCAGCCAACATTTCACCCCCAATTGGGGAAATGCAGCCAACATTTCACCACCAATTGGGGAAATGCAGCCAACATTTCACCCCCAATTGGGGAAATGCAGCCAACATTTCACCCCCAATTGGGGAAATGCAGTTAACATTTCACCCCCAATTGGGGAAATGCAGCCAACATTTCACCCCCAATTGGGGAAATGCAGCCAACATTTCACCCCCAATTGGGGAAATGCAGCCAACATTTCACCCCCAATTGGGGAAATGCAGCCAACATTTCACCCCCAATTGGGGAGATGCAGCTAACATCCCCCCCCAAGTGGGGAGATGCAGCCAACATCCCCCCAAGTGGGGAGATGCAGCCAACATTTAAGCCCCAAGTGGGGAGGTGCAGCCAACATTTAAGCCCCAAGTGGGGAGATGCAGCCAACATTTAAGCCCCAAGTGGGAGGTGCAGCCAACATTTAAGCCCGAAGTGGGGAGGTGCAGCCAACATTTAAGCCCCAAGTGGGGAGATGCAGCCAACATTTAAGCCCCAAGTGGGGAGGTGCAGCCAACATTTAAGCCCCAAGTGGGGAGGTGCAGCCAACATCCCCTCCCAATGGGTAGATGCAGGAAACATTATCCCCCACCATGAGGGGAGATGCAGCCAACATTTCACCCCCAAGTGTGGAGATGCAGCGAACATTCTCCCACAAGTAGGGAGATGCAGTCAACATTCTCCCCCCCACCCTAAGTGGGGAGAAGCAGCAAACATTTCCCCTCAAACAGAGCTACAGCCAATGTTCTCCTCAGATGGAAAATTGCAACCAACTTTGATCTAGTTACTCCCGACACCGGCCATGTTCCGGAGTGTTGGTGAGAACCATTGCTCCGAGGGCCCTTACTCAGCCGGAGTGTGTTCCTCTACCACATTTAGTACAGGTCGCTTCTGTTCAGATCTTGAGATCCACGAGAGGCGAGACAAGTAAGTAAGTAATTATCAAAAGAAGGCACCAAACCGGGAAGGCTATGTAGCACCATTAAATACGCAAAATAATCAGAGGGCGCTAAATATCACCAAGGATGCCAATACGAGAACAAAAACGCATAAGGCGAACGATATCAAAAGTATCCGAGTCACCAAGAATTCTATCGAGGGACAGGTGACCGCGAGGGGCGGTCGGAAAGCAAGACACACGCTCGTCCTGGAAGTCAGGACATTCAAGAAGGACATGCACGACCGTAAGAGGGACAATGCAACTAGGACAATAAGGAGCAGGGCGGCGCTCCATCAAGTGACCATGGGTTAAGCGAGTATGGCCAATACGCAACCTCGCTAGAGCTGTTTCCCACCGCCGGTTACGGTGGAAGGAGGACGGCCACGAGGAAACACAACATTTAAGAGTACGTAGCTTGTTACCAGTAACAGACAACCAAGAAGCCTGCCAACGGGTAAAGACTGAGGAATGGATAACCGGGTAAAAGTCGGAATACGGAATGCCTTTACGAGAGATGGGACAAGAGCGGACAGCTTCCTTAGCGGCAGCATCTGCACGCTCATTTAAAGACACGCCAATATGGCTGGGAACCCAACAAAACTCAACCGACTTAAATTTACTGTGAACGAGAAACAGCCAATGCTGGATCTCGACAACTACCGGATGAACTGGATTAAAGCACCCGAGAGCCATGAGGGCGCTACGAGAGTCAACAACAACCACAAAGGAAGACTGACAACGAGAAAGCAGGAGACGAAGAGCATAGAGAATAGCATAAAGTTCCGCTGTAAAGATGCTAGTCTCCGGAGGCAAGCGACACATATAAGTGCGATCAGGAAAAACAACAGAGTAGCCAACACCGTCCGCTGACTTAGACCCATCGGTGAAGACAGAAACGGAGCGGGAGTGAGAAGAAAAGTGCTCGAGGAAAAGGCGTTTTAGAACTGTAGGAGGGGTAAAAGCTTTAGTGATACGAGTCAAGGATGTACAAAACCGCGGAAGAGGGACCCTCCACGGGGGCAAAGAAGGAACAACACGAGGAGAAACATCAGAAATACGAACGGAAAGAGAATCCTGCAGGCGAGATAACCGGACAGAAAGAGGGAGGTGGTGAAGAGGAACAGGAACCGCAGGAGGGGTAAAAGTTAAAGCACGACAGAGACGAGAGGAAGGATGTTGCAAGGACCGCGCAAGATAGCGAAGACAGTAGCGATCACGGCGGTCCTGGAGAGACAGGAAGCCAGTGTCAACATACAAGCTAAGGACGGGAGTCGAACGAAAGGCACCAGAACTGAGGCGCAACCCAGTATGGTGCAAAGCATCAAGACGGCGAAGAGTAGAAGGAGAAGCAGACGAGTAAGCAGGGCAACCATAATCGAGCTTAGACAGGACGAGAGAGGAATGTAAAGCAAGGAGAGTGCGCCTATCTGCCCCCCAAGAAGTATGGGACAAGACCCGAAGGAGGGTAAGGGACTTAGAGCACTCAACACGGAGGTAAGAGATATGGGGAGACCAAGACAAACGAGTGTCAAGGAATAACCCCAAAAGCTTCGCGGAATCTTTGTATTCAAGGGGATGACCATAAAGTGACAAAGAGGGACGAAGAACAACCCGTTTCCGCGTAAAAGTCATGGCACAAGTCTTAGAAGTAGAGAACTTGAAGCCATGACCTGTGGCCCAAGACGACACGGCATCAATCGCAAGTTGAAGCCGGCGTTGAAGGAGAGGCGAATCATCACCCTGACAACAAAGGGTAAGATCATCGACATAGAGAGCGGAGAAGACACCAGAAGGAAGAGAGGAAAGAAGACCATTGAGGGCAACCAGAAAAAGAGTAGTGCTCAGAACACTACCCTGGGGCACACCTTCGTATTGCTGAAAAGAGGGAGAGAGAGCGGTACCAAGGCGCACCCGAAAGGAACGACGAGAGAGGAAGCTGCGGAGAAAGAGAGGGAGATGACCTCGAAGGCCAAAAGAATGAAGTTGAGATAGGATATGATAACGCCAAGTGGTGTCGTAAGCCTTTTCTAGGTCAAAAAGGACGGCAACAACGGAGGTCTTCGCAGCAAAAGCAGTACGTATATAGACCTCCAAGTTCACCAGGACATCTGTCGTGCTGCGGCACTTGCGGAAACCAAATTGAGAAGGGGAGAGGAGGTGATGGTGTTCCAGGAACCACATCAGACGAACGTTAACCATACGTTCAAAGAGTTTGCAGACACAACTTGTGAGAGCAATAGGGCGAAAGTCCTTAGGGGAAGTACCCAGAGACCCCGGTTTGCGAACAGGGAGGACAACGGCATCGAGCCAGTCCTCAGGGACTGACGACGACTCCCAGATCCGATTATACAGACTCAGTAAATACTGAGACGTGCTCGGAGGGAGATGGCGAAGCATCTCATAATGAATACCATCGGAGCCCGCCGCCGTAGAACCGCAGAGGGCCAGGGCAGAACGAAGTTCAGAGAGAGAGAAGGGATCATTATAGGGAAGCTGAAGATGAGTGCAGAAATCTAAAGGACGAGACTCAAGGACAGGTTTACGAAGAAGGAAAGATTGGGGAAGATGAAGACCAGAGCTAACAGAAGAAAAGTGGGAACCCAGTTCGGAAGCGACCTGCAACGGGTCCGCCACAAGAGTATCATGGAGGTGAAGGACCGGTGAAACATCGGGAACGAACTTACCCGCTATCTTGCGGATACGCTTCCAGATCTGGGCCAGAGGGGTTTCGGACGTAATTGTCGAGACATAAGATGCCCAACATTCACGTTTAGCCGTACGGATGGCCCTACTGGCCACCGCACTCGCTTTCCGAAAGAAAAGAAAAGAATCGGTCGTCTGCCTACGGCGGTGCTTCTTCCAGGCTGCACGCTTACAGCGGACAGCCCGAGCACAGTCCGCATTCCACCAGGGAACGCACTTCCGTGGACCCCGAGAGGAAGAGCGAGGAATAGAGCGGAGGGCAGCGTCGAAGACAGTGTCATGAAAAAGGAGGAGAGCGCGAGAGAGGGGCAGAAGGGAGAGGTCAGAGAGAGTAGCACTGAGGGAAAATAGGGTCCAGTCCGCCTTAGCAAACTGCCACCTAGGGAAAGAGAGGGAAGGGCGAAAAGAGAAAAAGGAAACAAGGATGGGGAAATGATCACTTCCATGGAGGTCATCAAGAACCTGCCATGTGAAATCTAAGTAAAGAGAAGAAGAGCAGAGAGAAAGATCAAGACAAGAAAGGGTGCGAGTTCGAGAGTCCAAATGAGTGGGCTCACCAGAATTCAGAAGAGACAGGGAAGAAGAGAGGAGAAACGGCTCAAGGAGGCGACCCCGGGTATTCGTCAGAACGTCACCCCAAAGAGAATGACGACAATTGAAGTCACCCAGCAGGAGCACAGGCTCCGGCAAGGAGTCTAGGAGCTGTTTCAAATCAGGAAGAGAGAGCGGGACACTCGGGGGGAGATAAATGGAACAAACTGTGTACCATTTCCCCACAAAGATACGAGCAGCAGAACAATGGAGAGGCGAAGGAAAAAGTAAAGGAACAAAGGGAACATCAGCCCGAATCAAGAGAGCAGAAGAATTAGAAGCCCCAGCAATGGCTGGGGGGTGGAAAAGAGAGAAAGGAATAGCCACAAAAACGACCAGGACGAGCACCAAGCATCGGCTCCTGGAGACAGACACAAAGGGGCGAAAACCGCGAAACCAGAAGTTGGAGTTCGAGGAAATTGGCGTAATAACCTCGAACGTTCCATTGAAGAATGGACAACGACGAGAAGAGAAAGGACAAAAACAGAGAACAAGGAAGAAACAAAGGCGAAAGACCAACAGAGCACGTTAAAGAATATCAGGGTCGGGATCAGGGTCAGCAAAGTCAGGGTTAGGGGGCATGGGTAAACTGAGCAAAGACGGAGGGAAGGAAACGGGAGAACAGATCAGAGGTGGGCGGGCAGGGTCCGGAGGAGGAGGAGGAGGAGGAGGAGGAGACAACGGAGAGGAGCAGTCAAGGACAGCAGCAGGAAGAGGGGGAGTAGAAAGAGAGGAGCGCACCCCAGCAAGAGCAGCAACCGAAAGGGAAGCAGGGGCCAAAGAAACCTCCATAGCAGGAACAGGGGGCACAAGCACTGAAACGGGAGGGGAAGGAGCAACAGAGCCAGAAGGAGGAGCTGAGGAAGAAAGCGAAGCCTTCTTACCCGCCGGGGAAGAGGAAGGAGAGGAGCCAGGCTTACGCTTCTGACTTAAAGAGACCGGTGTCCCAGCAACTACGTACCGGGCAACGGATTCCAGTGTCTCAACAGGAGAAGCCGAACGAGAGCACACACGACGGCCGTTAGGAGAGCGATGGACATCCGCCCGCACCGACAGGCGGCGGGGAGAGCCGATAGATGGAGGAAGAGGATGGGAAGGAGGATCGGAGGGGGACGAGGAAGGAGACACAGAAGACACGACAGACCGGGTAGAAGGAAGGGGAACCCCAGACAGAGGACCAGGAGGAGGATCCTTCGGGAGAGAACCCAAAGGGACAGAGGAGGGGCAGTGGGCGCATCAGGGTCCAAGGCCTGGAAACGGTTGTGAGTCTGAGGAAGGCGGGAAGGACGAGGAGAGGAAGAGCGCAACACGCGAGCATAAGAGATATTAGCAAAAGGCGGGAGCCGGCGAACCTGGCGCCTCGCCTCAGGAAAAGATAAACGCTCCCGGTGCTTCAAGTTGAGGACGGCTGCCTCAAGCTTGTAATGGACACACGCACGGGAGAAGGTAGGATGGGCCTCACCGCAGTTGAGGCAACGAGCCTGGGGAGAAGCGCACTCCGACTTAGAGTGACCTTCGCCACCACACAAAGGACAGAGAGAGACAGTCCCGGAGCAGCGGAGGGCACCATGCCCAAACCTCCAGCACTTGTTGCAGAGCCGAGGAGAAGGAATGTACTCCTGGACAGAGCACCTGGCACCAGCAAGAATGACAGAGGGTGGAAGGGTCCTACCATCAAAGGTAATCTTCACAACCCGGAGGGGTTGACGGCGACTACCACGAGGGGGACGAGTAAACGTGTCCACCTGGAGAATAGAATGGCCCTGGGCAGCGAGGATATGTCGAATATCGTCGTGGCAGTCGCGTAGGTCCCGAACACCGGTCGCAACATGGGGCGGGAGCAAAATAGTGCCAACACTGGCATTCAACTGAACGTTCTTCGAGACCCGAACGGGGGTCTCGCCAAGGCAGGATAAGGCAGCCAAACGGGAAGCAGCATCCTGAGAAGGAGCAGCAACGACACGTGTACCGAGACGAGTGGGGTTGAAAGTAATGGAGGCATCCACGGAATCAATGAGATGTCGATGGAGGAGAAATCGTCAGGAGGCGCAGAATCAAGAGGGAGGAGATCAAAATATTTGGCCCACGAAGCGGGACCAAACAAGGCTTGATAGGTAGCAGAACTGGAAGGAATCGAGCGAGGGCGGCCGTGACGAAGACGGCGGTGAGAACCCCCAGAGAGAGAGGGGTTAAAAGGCGCAGTAGTTACAACTAGAGAAGGAGCCACGCCAGGGGACGAGGTAGTCACCACTGGGGGCTTGGGGCTCGACCCAACCACAGAGGAGGGAGGGGAGCCAGAGGAAGGAGTCAGAGAGGCCAAAGGAGGAGCAAGGTCGGGGCCCAATGCAGCGGAGGCTACAGAGCCCGGTCTTCCAATACGGACCGACTCGGGGGCTTGGTCGCCCACCCCACGAGCCTGAGAAGGTAAACCAGAAGAAGCCGAAGCAGGGGTAATCATCTTGACGAAAGAAAGAATTCACTCACGAATGTGCCCCCACACCCACCATGGAGCCACAATTAGAGGCAGGACACCCAACAAGAAGCTATCGCCGATCTTGTCGGGGCCTCCTAGGGGTGCGTCGCGAGTATACGCCCCACAAACGCCACCTTAAGAAACCGACAGTCCGTCGAGATCGGGTTCAGTGACGAAGTGGGGATTGACAATAAAAGGTTCCCCTCGCTCTCGACGTCGGGTACTGCAGTTCTACGGGTGCATGAGTATGCCTCCTCAAGCACCCGGGCGTCAAAATAGAAGAAGTCCAAGGGAAGAACCAGAACGAGCAAAAGGTCGGTAGGAAACGGCAAGCAGATAGGAGAAGAGGGGGGAGAAAAACGAAACAGAAGGAAAAGGAAAAGATGCCCAGCAGAATTGGAGAGGACGGCAGCAGGAGCACAAGGCTAGAAAAGGACAGAGGACCGCCCCAAGGAGCATCACACTCCGGCAGCCGCCCACTAAGCCCCCACACGGCGACAACGAGCTGAGCGGGGGGGGGAGAGGCGAGACAGCAGGCCGATAGAAGGACGACGTTTGATTCCACTATGCTCGGAAGACTGTTGGGGAGTTTGGTGTCCATCTTGGTATTTGTGTTCGTTTTTATTGATTGCATGGAAGGAACACAAGAGTTGCAAGGAACATTGCCCTCAATTGGGGAGCTATAGTCAACTATCCTTTTCATGTGGTAGTGTAATCAACATTCCCCTCAAATTAAAAGTTATAGCCAAACGTTTCCATCAATGTTTGAGTTACAGCCAACATTTCCCTCTAGCGGAGAATTAAATTCAACATTCACCTTAAGTGGAGTTATACCCAACATTCCCCTTAAGAGATGCATTTACCAATATCAGTTGGAAATAGAATTGATAAAGGTTACTATTAAATTGTTAATAGTTGATCAGTAGGTTGTTGATACCAGTTGCCCTATAAATCAATTTAGTAACAAACTATTCATCTTGGCGACAATTCCTGTCTCTTTCTTGTCTAATAAGTCTGTGAAACAGTGAGACGAGAGTAACCTTTATAATAACGTTTCGCATGTATGGGATTACTCCAGACTAACATAGTCCCACGAATGTCTGCTACACCTCATACATTATCTGCATGCAGAATGCCATCTGGAAGCAAAGTTATGTAACATCTGTGTCTCTCTCAACACCATTGGCCGCATTCTCCTTCCTCAGCCAACAGTTGTGTAATAGTGTCGTATTTTCCCAGCACTGTTGGCACACAAGGGGTGTGAAACACTATGGGGCTCCCCACATTCCTTGCCGAGATGCAGTTAATATTGCTAAGAATTTCCTTGATTCCGTCTCCTGTAAATCCCACATTACACCATCTTGTCTTTGCCTCATAATATTTTTCCATTATATCAACACTGAATTAGCAGTTGTCATGATAGTGACTTTACTGTATACATTGACGCCTTACTTGTACTACCGTTCTTTCTCTGCTACTTTCTGAATGTACTAAACGCCAAAAACCAGTTGCTTTCTCTGCCGTCAGTGGTGTCCTCTTGAGCCGACACCCTTGAGTTGCACATGTGGCTACTTGTGTAACTCAACGTCTCTCAATGACAATGTCAGTCCTTAAAAAAAGACCGAGTTCACATATCCATTAGGAAGAAGCCAACTCCGCGGTGTAGCTGTCAACACACATTGCCTTGACACGAACTGGACCAACACGTTATCTTACCAGCACAACAATATATTGGACTAACCCTCAACATATAGTGAACCTACAGATAATAATATCACACTAACGAATATATTGGACTAACCTTCAACATGGACTGGACCTACAAATTATATTACAGACTCACAACATATTGGACTAACCTCATATTGATATTTGTCCGTCACGGTCTCAATTTCCCGACGGTTGAGCGTGTCATTGCGCACGTGCTGCAGAGTGATGTACTCGTTCGAGGAACTCACGAAGCAGTTAACTGTTCTTCTTACCAAGTCAAGAGTCTTATAGCTGCAAGTTGTTGGAAAAGTGTACAACAGTTATTAGGACAGTGTACATAAGTTATTGACTGTGTACACGTTATTAGTAGAGTGTCCCCCAAGTTGTTGGGAGTGTGTACCCCCCCCAAGTTGTTGGGAGTGTGTCCCCCCCCCCAAGTTGTTGGGAGTGTGTACCCCCACCCCAAGTTGTTGGGAGTGTGTCTCCCCCCCACCCCAAGTTGGTGGGGAGAGTGGTCCCCTCCCCAAATTGTTGGGAGAGTGTCCCTCCAAGTCGTTGGAAAGAGTGTTTCCCCCAAGTTGTTGGGAGTGTCCCCCCCCCAAAGTTGTTGGGAGTGTGTCCGCCCCCCCAAAGTTGTTGGGAGTGTGTCCGCCCCAAGTTGTTGAGAGAGTGTCCCATTAAGTTGTTGGGCGAGTGTCCCCCCCCCCCCCCAAGTTGTTGGGAAGATTGTTCTCCCCAAGTAGTTGGGAGAGTGTCCCCCACAAGTTGCTGGGAAAGAGTATCCCCCACAAGTTGTTGGGGAAAGAGTGTCCCCCCCCCCCCCCAAGTTGTTGGGAAGAGTGCCCCCCCCCCTGCAAAGTTGTTGGGAAGAGTGCCTCCCCCCCCCTGCAAAGTTGTTGGGAGAACTTTGAGAGTTCATTTTTCAATTACCCTTGACAGTGAAGAAAAACGTAATATTGAGAAGTAAATAATTATCAAAAGAAGGCACCAAACCGGGAAGGCTATGTAGCACCATCAAATGTGCGGAATAATCAGCGAGCGCTAAATATCACCAAGGATGCCAATACGGGAACATAAACGCATAAGGCGAACAATATCAAAAGTATCCGAGTCACCAAGAATTCCATTGAGGGACAGGCGACCGCGAGGGGCCGTCGGA
>NC_091215.1:9432603-9465103 GCF_040958095.1 Procambarus clarkii | reverse complement strand
GTGCCCTTATTCCAGTTGTCAATCTCTTGCATAAAACCTATCGTTTCAGGGCAGGTGATAGGTTGTCGCAGGCTACAATTGTAGACAATACGCGAATTTTTTAGCATCAAAGCCAAGAGGAGATTCCAGCCACCACAGCGCACTGTATTGCACTTAATGTTACAGATGATATTAAACAGGGGGAGTACAAGACCGAGACGGAAAAATAGTAATACTCAAGAAGTAGGCAAGTTCATTTAAGCACTGGACTTGCAACATGTGCAACAGTCATATAGGAAACTTTTGAGACGGATATTATGTAAATTCCCTAGACTGTTTGCAATGGAAGACGACCAAATCGGTCTTCTGGATAGAAATGAACATGTTATTCCTACATTTGATCATCATCTATATATACTCGTCAATGGAGGCTTCAGGAACGGGCAAAAGAAGTAATTAGGGAGGAGTGTCAGAAGATGTCGAGACAGAATGTGATAGAGCCTATACGTCACCAATGGTTGTCGCCAGTGGTGTTTGTACGTAAACCGGATGGTAGTTACAGGTTTTGTGTTGACTACCGGAAGGTCAATGAAATTACTAAAGGTGATGTGAACCCTTTGCTACGGATTCAGGAAATAATAGATCAGTTTAGGGCAGCCAAGTACTTTTCCACTCTGGATGCCAATTCGGCGTATTGGTCCATTCCCGTCTCGGAGACGGATAGAGAGAAGACTGTTTCTCTGATGGGGTTCATATTTATCAATTCATGCGGATGTCTTTTGGGTTATAGACAGCTCCTTTGTCATTTTAGAGGGCAATTAATTATATCCTCAGTCCAGTCTTGGGAAGGCACTCATTAGCATACCTGGATGATGTGGTTATCTACTCTAGAACGTTTGATGAGCACCTTCGAGATTTGACCGAGACTTTGACATTGTTAGATAAGGCGGGTTTTAAATTGAACATAGGGAAGTGTACTCTGGCATCTCAGTAATTCAAGTTTCTGGGGTTCCAGGTGAGCACAGACGGTATCCGACCTGACCCCGACTCCTGTCGCGCCATTGCTGACATGCCAACACCAAAGACGGCAAGGGATATCTGTAGGTTTTTTGGAGCAGCCGGATACTTCCGTCGCCACATTGAGGGTCATGCAAGTACATCAGCACCCATAACTGAGCTCACTAAGAAAAATGTTAAATTAATTTGGAAACCAGAGGTTGATAACGCTTATGCAATATTAAAAAGTCAACTCATTACTACTTCAGTATTGGGAGTACCTGATTTCAGGGCCGGAAGTCCGTTGTTCTGCAACGGATAGGGAGGCTTTGGCTGTGGTAGAAATTGTCATACTTTGGGCCGTATTTTTTCCAACGTCACTTTGTCATTTGTACAGATCACAGGGCTTTATACATAAATTTTTGAACCCTTAGATCGAGTGGGGGCTGATCTGATTGATCTTCATCACAGTCTTTCAGGAAATCGGTACGTGATGGTGTTGGTTGACCATCTGTCCAGATACACCATCCTGATTGCACTGCCTCAAAGATTCTCGAACTGTTGCAAAGGCGTTCTTGGATAGGTTTGTCACTGTGTTCCCTAAAGTGTAGAAGTAAAGAAACTAACCCTAAAGTGTTAGTTTCTGACTGAGGTCAGGAATTTAATGGGAATACTTTTAGAGAAGTATGTAAAATTGTAGAAACCTCTTCAGCTTATCACCCTCAGAATAACGGTATGACAGAACGGACGAACCGGTCGGTTAACGATATGCTTGCAATTCTTGCAGAGCATGATGCAAATTCATGGGACGAACACCTGCCATATGTCCTGCTGCTCTGAACACTGCCATCCATCAGTCATTTAACACCCAACCCCTTTTGCTTTTCACAGGTCATTCATGTAATTTCCCATCAGGTCTGCTTAACAGCCATAACATTATATATGGTGAAGATTACCCATCAGAGGTTTTAAATAAGATGAAAAATGCATGGAGAATTGTAGCTAGGGCTTATGCTCAGCATTATGACAAGGTACGACCTCTTTAGTCGAAAGTCGGGAATCTTGTGTTGAGAGTTAATGAAGCGGCTCCGGCGAATCAAAGTAGGAAACTTGCACCTAGATGGCGGGGCCCTTATCGAGTATTGAAAGGAAAGGTCCGGTTAATTTTGTTATCAAAAGGTATATTTGAGGACCAAGTTGAGAGAACCATCCATATTAATAAGTTAAAATCTTATCACGCGAGGGAGGAACTAGAGCTGCTTTCAGAAAGTCTAATTCCAGACCTGTCTAATGATTCATTTACCGAGTCAGATGCAGAGGATGACCTTCTGTCAAATCTCACCAAAAGTCGAGTTCAATCTTGTCACCCCATGGTAAGAAGGTCGCGAACTGTACAGCAAAATGTTAGTTAACTCCCTAGTCAGGTTTGGTAGAGTTCAGAATATATTCCTGTAGAGGCAATGGTGTGTATTTACTGATGTGCATGACTCAGGTAGCATACTTTGCCTTGCTCCAGGGTTTTCCCAACTTCCTATACCCCAGAGTAAAATCCATGCTTCTGCCAGTTGTCTGTCTTTCTCAGTGTGATGGTACACCAGTTCCAGCCTCCCAATCCCACGTGAACCAAGGATCGAGATCAGCAGTCTGGGGATGACCCACCTGTGATAAGATCGGGGTCTGAGGCACGTTACATAAAATTCTCCCCTTGTTCCCGGTAACTCGTCAATTAGATACCCGGAAGGGGTGACTGGAGTACAGTCACCCGGCCGACACCTCATGTCACTAACGAAGTTGTATTGGTCCAGCATGCTGTCTTCACGGAGCAGAGTCCAGAGTCAACGTCAAATCACGGTGGGAAGCTATCTCAAGGTTACCAACCAAGCTCACCAGCCGTGTAGTCCGTCCAATGTAACGTACGTTTATGTTACGTTGTTGGGTAGATTAGATACACATTGTTTAGTGAGTTTTCATATTTATTTAGTAGTCTTTATTACAGTAGTCGGTTGGTGGTATTGTCGTAAACGTTCAGACGGAGCTTGGAGCGGAGCAGAGAGCGGAGTGAGGCCGGAATCACGGAGCTCTATGTGGGAGAGCGTGGCGGCTCGATTGGGAATTGCGAGTGTCTGAACTCGGGGAGAGAGAGCATTGTAGCTCGATGCGGTCGAGGTCTGCTGTCTCCTCTGTGTCGAAGCTGTAGCATCTTGGGTCGATTAGAACTGTACACGCGAGTGCTACATTGTTGACTGGAAATTGTACTGTCCATAGTCCGTACTGGCGGGAAAACCGGAGGTGGAAGACAAGTGGTCTACGAAGAAGTATGCTAATTGCAACGACTTGTCAGCTCTCTCAAAACTTGCGGTTGTGTCGTCTGTGGAAACCAAGATGCATCACGGTAGTCTCGGGTACGAACAGCACTACCCCTTCAGAGCGCTGCTGAATCGCCAGATGAGGTATAACCCTGTACCTCGGCCCAAGCTCAGCTGCACGATGGGTTGCATGGAAGGTGTACCGGCCCAGTAGTACCGGGATAACAAGTAAACGCCGGTAGATGGCGTCGCCCAGGAGCTGAGGCAGGGCCCACCTGTCCTGTCACCATGCCATCCTCTTCAACGCCACTCGAAACTCACTACCAACGCAAGACATCGTAACACGTCGAAGCTCTGCTCTACTGTGGCAGCCATGATTAACGACAATCCATGACTGTTTGGGAGTGATAAGAAGTGAACCCGGGTTCATGTTAGCGAGGTCCACCCGAGCTGACATCCGCCAGCTGTCACTCAGTCAGGTGCGGGTAGTACAAGACCCCTGTACTGTCAATAAGTAATTATCAAAAGAAGGCACTAAACCGGGAAGGCTATGTAGCACCATCAAAGTGCAAAATAATAAAAGGGCACTAAATATCATGCCAATACGAGAACAGAAACACATAAGGCGAACGATATCAAAAGTATCCGATTCACCAAGAACTCTATCGAAGGACAAATGACCGCGAGGGACGGTCGGAAAGCAAGAGACACACACGTCCTGGAAATCAGGACATTCAACAAGGATATGCACAACTGTAAGAGGGACAACGCAATTTGGACAAAAAGGAGCAGGGGGGGAGCTCCATTAAGTGACCATGAGTTAAGCTTGTATGGCCAATCCGCAACCTTGCTAGAGCAGTTTAACCCCACCGCCGGTTACGGTGGCAGGAAGAAGGCCAGAAGGGGACAAACGTTTGAGAGTACGCAGCTTGTTACCAACTACAGAAGACCAACAACCCTGCCAACGGGGCAAGGATGGAGGAATGAATAACTGGATAAAAGTAGGAATAAGGAATATCTTTATGGGAGATGGGACAAGAACGGATAGCTTCTCTAGGGGCACCATCCACACGCTCATTTAAAGAAACACCAACATGACTGGGAATCCAGCAAAACTCTACAGATTTAAATTTACAAGAAACTGCCAATGTTGAATCTCGATGACCACCGAATGAACAGGATTAAAGGACCCTAGAGCCATGAGGGCGCTACGAGAGTCAACTACAACCACAAAGGAGGATTGAGAATGAGAAAGCAACAGACGGAGAACAGAGAGAATAGCATAAAGTTCTGCTATGAAGACGCTAGCCTCAGAAGGGAGGCGACACATAAGTGCGGTCAGGAAAAACAACAGTAGCCTACACCGTTCGCAGACTTAGACCCATCGGTGAAAATGGAAACAGAGTGGGAGTGCGAAGAAAAGTGCTCAAGAAAAAGACGTTTCAGAACCGTAGGAGGGGTAAAAGCTTTAGTGATGCGGACAAGGATGTACAAAACTTTGGAAGGGGGACTCTCCACAGGGGCAAGAAGGAACAATACGAGGAAAAACATTAGAAATACGAACGGAAAAAGAATCCTGTAAGCGAGATAGTCGGACAGAAAGAGGGAGGCGATGAAGTAAGTAAGTAATTATCAAAAGAAGGCACCAAACCGGGAAGGCTATGTAGCACCATCAAATACGCAAAATAATCAGAGGGCGCTAAATATCACCAAGGATGCCAATACGAGAACAAAAACGCATAAGGCGAACGATATCAAAAGTATCCGAGTCACCAAGAATTCTATCGAGGGACAGGTGACCGCGAGGGGCGGTCGGAAAGCAAGACACACGCTCGTCCTGGAAGTCAGGACATTCAAGGAGGACATGCACGACCGTAAGAGGGACAATGCAACTAGGACAATAAGGAGCAGGGCGGCGCTCCATCAAGTGACCATGGGTTAAGCGAGTATGGCCAATACGCAACCTCGCCAGAGCTGTTTCCCACCGCCGGTTACGGTGGAAGGAGGACGGCCACGAGGAAACACAACATTTAAGAGTACGTAGCTTGTTACCAGTAACAGACAACCAAGAAGCCTGCCAACGGGTAAGGACTGAGGAATGGATAACCGGGTAAAAGTCGGAATACGGAATGCCTTTACGAGAGATGGGACAAGAGCGGACAGCTTCCTTAGCGGCAGCATCCGCACGCTCATTTAAAGACACGCCAATATGGCTGGGAACCCAACAAAACTCAACCGACTTAAATTTACTGTGAACGAGAAACAGCCAATGCTGGATCTCGACAACTACTGGATGAACCGGATTAAAGGACCCGAGAGCCATGAGGGCACTACGAGAGTCAACAACAACCACAAAGGAAGACTGACAACGAGAAAGCAGGAGACGAAGAGCATAGAGAATAGCATAAAGTTCCGCTGTAAAGATGCTAGTCTCCGGAGGAAAGCGACACATATAAGTGCGATCAGGAAAAACAACAGAGTAGCCAACACCGTCCGCTGACTTAGACCCATCGGTGAAGACAGAAACGGAGCGGGAGTGAGAAGAAAAGTGCTCGAGGAAAAGGCGTTTTAGAACCGTAGGAGGGGTAAAAGCTTTAGTGATACGGGTCAAGGAAGTACAAAACCGCGGAAGAGGGACCCTCCACGGGGGCAAAGAAGGAACAACACGAGGAGAAACATCAGAAATACGAACGGAGAGAGAATCCTGTAGGCGAGATAACCGGACAGAAAGAGGGAGGTGGTGAAGAGGATCAGGAACCACAGGAGGGGTAAAAGTTAAAACACGACAGAGGCGAGAGGAAGGATGCTGTAAGGACAAAGCAAGATAGCGAAGACAGTAGCGATCACGGCGGTCCTGGAGAGAGGGGAAGCCAGTGTCAACATACAAGCTGAGGACGGGAGTCAAACGAAAGGCACCATCGCTGAGACGCAACCAAGTATGGTGCAATTCAAGACGGCGAAGAGTATTAACAGAAAAGAATGTAGGGCAATCATAATCGAGTTTAGACAGGACGAGAGATTAGTGCAAATAGAGGAGCGTGTGCCTATCCACTCCCCAAGAAGTATGTGACAAAACCTTAAGAAGGTTAAGGGCCTTAGAGCATTCAATTCGGAGGTAAGAGATATGTGGTGATCAAGACAAACGAGTGTCAAAAATTAACCCCAGAAGCTTAGTGGAATCCCTGTACTCAAGGGGATGACCCTAAAGCGGCAAAGAGGGACGAATAATGACATGCTTCCGAGTAAAAGTCATCGCACAAGTCTTAGACGCAGCTGAACTTGGATCGGTGGCCCAAGACGGCACGGCATCAATCAAGTTGAAGCCGCTGTTGGAGGAGAGGCGAATCACCACCTTGAGAGCAAATCTTCAACATAAAGCGGAGAAAACGATAGAGGGAAGAGAGGAAAAGAGTGCAGAGAGAGTGGTACCAAGCCTCACACGAAATGAACGGCGAGAGAGGAAACTTTGGAGGAAGAGAGAGAGATTCCCACGAAGGCCAAAAGAATGAAGTTGGGCAGAATATGATACCGCCATGTAGTGTCATAACCCTTTTCCAGGACAAAGTGGACGGCAACAACGGAGGTCTTTGCAGCAAAAGTAGTTCGATATAGACCTCCAAGTTCACCAGGACATCTGTTGTGCTGCGGCATTTGCAAAAACCAAATTGAGAAGGCGAAAGGAAGTGATAGTGCTCCAAGAACCACATCAGACCAACGTTAACTATACGTCAAAGAGCTTACAGACAACTCCTGAGGGCAATAGGGCGGAAGTCCTTGGGGGATGACCCGAGAGACCTTGGTTTCCGAACAGGGAGGACAACAGCATCGAGCCAGTCCTCAGGGACTGACGATGACTTCCAGACTGGATTGTACAGACTCAGTAAATACTCTGCCGTGCACGGAGGGAGATGGCGAAGCATCTCATAATGAATGTCATCGGAGCCTGCCGTCGTAGAACCTCAGAGGGCAGGGCAGACTCAGCTCAGAGAAAGAAAGAGAAGGGATCGTTATAGGTAAGGTGAAGATCAGTACAGAAATCTGAAGGACGTGTACAGAGTAATCCTTATACTCGCTCCATTATCTCATTATCTTAATGGCGTAACTAATTAGCACTAATAAACAAGCTATAATCCTATCCCTAATTACGGGTAACAGTTTTCACACCCTCCTATCCTAGTAAGAGGGTAGTTACCAAATATAAGGAAGCGATATGAGAATAGACAACAGTACAATTTCCAGTCAAGAATGTAGCCCTCGGCATAGGCAGTTCTAATCTTCTCCAAGACACTGCAGCTTCGACACAGAACAGACAGCAGACTAGGACCGCATCGAGCTACAAAGCTCTCCACATAGAGCTCCGCAACTCCGGTCACACTCGGCTCTCTGTTTTGCTCCAAGCTCCATCTCAACATCTACGACACTGCTGTACCCAGGACTACTAAATAAATATGAAACTTACTAAACACTGTATCTAATCTACCCAACAACGTAACATAATCGTACATTACAGACGAGATTCCAGAATAGGCTTATGGAGGAAGAAAGATTGGGGAAGACGAGAACGAGAACTAACACTTGAAAAGTGGGAACCCAGTTCGGTACCTGGGTTCGTTGTTCGTTGCAGGTCTGGGACCTGCAACGGGTCCACCACAGGAGCACCATGAAGGCGAAAGACCGGCGAGACATCGGGAACAAACTTACCCACTATCTTGCGGATACGCTTCCAGACCAGTGGCAGAGGAGTTTCGGACGTAACGGTGGAGACAAGACATCCAGCATGCACGTTTAGCCACACAGATGGGCTTACGGTCCACTGCACTCGCCTTCCGAAACAAAAGAAAAGACTCAACCGTCTGCTGGCGGCAGTGCCTCTTCCAGGCTGCACGCTTACAACAGACGGCCCAAGCAGTCCACATTCCACCAGGGAACGCACTTCCGCGTTCCCCGAGAGGAAGAGCGAGGAATAGAGCGGAGGGCAGCGTCAAAGACGGTGTCATGAAAAAGGAGGGCGCGGTGGGAGAGGTCGGAAACAGTAGCACAGAGAAAAGAAACGCCAGTCAGCCTCGGCAAGCCGCCACCTAGGGAAGGCGAGAGGAGGGTGAAAGGAGAAAAAGGTAACAAGGATAGGAAAATGGTCACTGCCATGGAGGTCATCAAGGACCCACCACTCGAAATGTAAGTAAAGAGATGACGAGCACAGAGAAAGATCGGGACAGGAAAGGGAGCGAGTCCGAGAGCCTAAATGAGTGGGCTCACCAGAATTCAAGAGAGATTCTGGAAGATGATTGGCAGTAGATAAGTGCCAAGCCCTTATTGGCCCTTAAGGGCCGGAAATCAGGCCTTGTTTTTAATGGGTGGCTGTAGCCAAAAATAATGGGAGGAGCTCTGGTGCTGTATTAGTTATGGGAGGGGCTATCCTTCCACTGGTAAGCTGGTGAAACAAATTTTGGTAGTGTGTTCTGGGAGTGCTTTAGGGTGGAAACTGTCAGGCATCAAGGGGCTGAGGGCAGTCATCAACATCTTTGGCAAAATTTTGCAGGATTAAGGTAAAGAGTGCTTGAGTATTAATGTACATCATTGAGTCAGATCACAGCCTCTTAGGGTAATTACAGCTAGGATATATCTCATTTCAATATACATGTTTTAAATTAAATAAAGTTTACTAATGTATTTGTGTTTAGTTATTTGTTCCCCTATGATTAATGCTGATGCCGTATATATATGTGTGGTATTTGGAATTCCCCTGGGTGCCCCTCCATTTCATGGATAAAACCGTTGTCCCTTGAATCTAAATTAGTCAAGTAAAATTATATTATTTGCTCCCCAAGCACTTACATTACCAAGGATCTTAATGCCCTTGAGTTCATGATTAGAGAGTTTCTGTCCTTCCCGAGAGATTAATAATCTAGATACATTCAGGTATGTCAGCGGGAAGGTAATGGCAGTGTTTCAGTAAGTCTTTATTCATTACTTTAAAATTAATAGTCCCTTCATTTGTTGCTTCCTCCTCACTTAATATGTCAGGGTCAACATTAACTGGTAGTTCACCGAGGGGTCACAGTGATCTGCAAGCAGTGTTAACCTGGGGTGTTTAGAGTGAGTAAAGGGTGCAAAGGAGAGGGTTATTACAACAGCCACGTGAAGGAAAGGTGACTGAGTATAACGAAGATGACAGCCAGCACCACGCAAAGGAAAGGTGACGGAGTATAGCGAAGATGGCAGCCAGCACCACGTAGAGGAAGGGTGACAGTGTGGGTAGATGAGAGAGAATACAATGTAGAAGAAGAGTGATGGAGTGTAAGGTAGAGTATAGCCAGCACCAAGTAGAGGGTGCTGTATGAGAGTATAGAGTAGTGGGCTGCTCTCCCTTCTTCGTACTCTTCCCTGCTGTTTTCCTGACGGAGTATAGGGTAGAGATGTACCTTCTCCGTTCTCTCCCCCGCTGCTGTTTCCCTCTCCGTTCTCTCCCCCTGCCGCTCTACCCTCTCCGTTCTCTACCCCTGCTGCTGCTCTACCCTCTCCGTTCTCTCCCCCTGCTGCTCTACCCTCTCCGTCCCCCCCTGCTGCTCTACCCTCTCCGTTCTCTCCCCCTGCTGCTGCTGCTGCTGCTCTACCCTCTCCTTCCTCCCCCCCCTGCTGCTCTACCCTCTCCGTTCTCTCCCTCTGCTGACCTTGGCACAGTGTTGGTTGAGGATGATATCCAAGACGGCGTCACTGATGTCCTCTGCTCCGTCGACCAGCAACACGTCATAGCCCTGGATACGAGGTTTGGTCAGCTGCCAGGCCTTTACCAGCCCGTCCTGTTGACAACACAACCGTCACAAGTGCTCGCACCACAACATTTATATCAATGGAAAACATGCCATCTCTCAGATGGGTAACAGTGGAAAACATGCAATCTGTCAGATACGTAACGGTAAAAAAGATGCCATCTGTCACAGTGGAATACATAACACACCTGTGTCATCGACACCTGCAGCCTGGCCGAGCACGTCTTACAACACTGTCCATGTTCCACTCACCTGTGTCATGGAGATTTTCTGCCTCACCGAGCACCTGTTCATCTCCTTCCACACTGACTCAGCAATAGACAGGATCTGACAATACAAAATTCAAGTATAAACACAAAGTACATCGCAGGTTAGTTATCGTCACTGTTCACTGTACCTAGCAGGGAAGGTACAGCCGAACATAATGCAATAGTTCTGCACTTGACCTTGCATCTGTATGTGAAGTTACAGTAAAATATTCTCCTCTAGGTCTTGAGGGCAGTATGCTTAAGTAGTGGTTAACATAAACGTGCTTTTCTAAGGAAAATATGCACCTCTAGGGTGTAAGAGATGTATACTTCCCTAGCGCCTAAGGGAAGTATACTCAACTGGAACTCAAGGAAAAGTATGCTACTTTCTTACTGAGGGAAAGTATACTCTTTTGGCGCCCAAAAGAAAATATGCTCACTTAGCATCCTAAGGTAAGTGTATTTCACCAGTGATTCAGGGTCAGTGGGGAGATGCAGCCAACACTTCACCCCCAAGTGGGGAGATGCAGCCAACACTTCACCCCCAAGTGGGGAGATGCAGCCAACACTTCACCCCCAAGTGGGGAGATGCAGCCAACACTTCACCCCCAAGTGGGGAGATGCAGCCAACACTTCACCCCCAAGTGGGGAGATGCAGCCAACACTTCACCCCCAAGTGGGGAGATGCAGCCAACACTTCACCCCCAAGTGGGGAGATGCAGCCAACACTTCACCCCCAAGTGGGGAGATGCAGCCAACACTTCACCCCCAAGTGGGGAGATGCAGCCAACACTTCACCCCCAAGTGGGGAGATGCAGCCAACACTTCACCCCCAAGTGGGGAGATGCAGCCAACACTTCACCCCCAAGTGGGGAGATGCAGCCAACACTTCACCCCCAAGTGGGGAGATGCAGCCAACACTTCACCCCCAAGTGGGGAGATGCAGCCAACACTTCACCCCCAAGTGGGGAGATGCAGCCAACACTTCACCCCCAAGTGGGGAGATGCAGCCAACACTTCACCCCCAAGTGGGGAGATGCAGCCAACACTTCACCCCCAAGTGGGGAGATGCAGCCAACACTTCACCCCCAAGTGGGGAGATGCAGCCAACACTTCACCCCCAAGTGGGGAGATGCAGCCAACACTTCACCCCCAAGTGGGGAGATGCAGCCAACACTTCACCCCCAAGTGGGGAGATGCAGCCAACACTTCACCCCCAAGTGGGGAGATGCAGCCAACACTTCACCCCCAAGTGGGGAGATGCAGCCAACACTTCACCCCCAAGTGGGGAGATGCAGCCAACACTTCACCCCCAAGTGGGGAGATGCAGCCAACACTTCACCCCCAAGTGGGGAGATGCAGCCAACACTTCACCCCCAAGTGGGGAGATGCAGCCAACACTTCACCCCCAAGTGGGGAGATGCAGCCAACACTTCACCCCCAAGTGGGGAGATGCAGCCAACACTTCACCCCCAAGTGGGGAGATGCAGCCAACACTTCACCCCCAAGTGGGGAGATGCAGCCAACACTTCACCCCCAAGTGGGGAGATGCAGCCAACACTTCACCCCCAAGTGGGGAGATGCAGCCAACACTTCACCCCCAAGTGGGGAGATGCAGCCAACACTTCACCCCCAAGTGGGGAGATGCAGCCAACACTTCACCCCCAAGTGGGGAGATGCAGCCAACACTTCACCCCCAAGTGGGGAGATGCAGCCAACACTTCACCCCCAAGTGGGGAGATGCAGCCAACACTTCACCCCCAAGTGGGGAGATGCAGCCAACACTTCACCCCCAAGTGGGGAGATGCAGCCAACACTTCACCCCCAAGTGGGGAGATGCAGCCAACACTTCACCCCCAAGTGGGGAGATGCAGCCAACACTTCACCCCCAAGTGGGGAGATGCAGCCAACACTTCACCCCCAAGTGGGGAGATGCAGCCAACACTTCACCCCCAAGTGGGGAGATGCAGCCAACACTTCACCCCCAAGTGGGGAGATGCAGCCAACACTTCACCCCCAAGTGGGGAGATGCAGCCAACACTTCACCCCCAAGTGGGGAGATGCAGCCAACACTTCACCCCCAAGTGGGGAGATGCAGCCAACACTTCACCCCCAAGTGGGGAGATGCAGCCAACACTTCACCCCCAAGTGGGGAGATGCAGCCAACACATCACCCCCAAGTGGGGAGATGCAGCCAACACTTCACCCCCAAGTGGGGAGATGCAGCCAACATTTCACCCCCAATTGGGGAAATGCAGCGAACATTTCACCCCCAATTGGGGAAATGCAGCCAACATTCCACCCCCAATTGGGGAAATGCAGCCAACATTTCACCCCCAATTGGGGAAATGCAGCCAACATTCCACCCCCAATTGGGGAAATGCAGCCAACATTTCACCCCCAATTGGGGAAATGCAGCCAACATTTCACCCCCAATTGGGGAAATGCAGCCAACATTTCACCCCCAATTGGGGAAATGCAGCCAACATTTCACCACCAATTGGGGAAATGCAGCCAACATTTCACCCCCAATTGGGGAAATGCAGCCAACATTTCACCCCCAATTGGGGAAATGCAGTTAACATTTCACCCCCAATTGGGGAAATGCAGCCAACATTTCACCCCCAATTGGGGAAATGCAGCCAACATTTCACCCCCAATTGGGGAAATGCAGCCAACATTTCACCCCCAATTGGGGAAATGCAGCCAACATTTCACCCCCAATTGGGGAGATGCAGCTAACATCCCCCCCCAAGTGGGGAGATGCAGCCAACATCCCCCCAAGTGGGGAGATGCAGCCAACATTTAAGCCCCAAGTGGGGAGGTGCAGCCAACATTTAAGCCCCAAGTGGGGAGATGCAGCCAACATTTAAGCCCCAAGTGGGAGGTGCAGCCAACATTTAAGCCCGAAGTGGGGAGGTGCAGCCAACATTTAAGCCCCAAGTGGGGAGATGCAGCCAACATTTAAGCCCCAAGTGGGGAGGTGCAGCCAACATTTAAGCCCCAAGTGGGGAGGTGCAGCCAACATCCCCTCCCAATGGGTAGATGCAGGAAACATTATCCCCCACCATGAGGGGAGATGCAGCCAACATTTCACCCCCAAGTGTGGAGATGCAGCGAACATTCTCCCACAAGTAGGGAGATGCAGTCAACATTCTCCCCCCCACCCTAAGTGGGGAGAAGCAGCAAACATTTCCCCTCAAACAGAGCTACAGCCAATGTTCTCCTCAGATGGAAAATTGCAACCAACTTTGATCTAGTTACTCCCGACACCGGCCATGTTCCGGAGTGTTGGTGAGAACCATTGCTCCGAGGGCCCTTACTCAGCCGGAGTGTGTTCCTCTACCACATTTAGTACAGGTCGCTTCTGTTCAGATCTTGAGATCCACGAGAGGCGAGACAAGTAAGTAAGTAATTATCAAAAGAAGGCACCAAACCGGGAAGGCTATGTAGCACCATTAAATACGCAAAATAATCAGAGGGCGCTAAATATCACCAAGGATGCCAATACGAGAACAAAAACGCATAAGGCGAACGATATCAAAAGTATCCGAGTCACCAAGAATTCTATCGAGGGACAGGTGACCGCGAGGGGCGGTCGGAAAGCAAGACACACGCTCGTCCTGGAAGTCAGGACATTCAAGAAGGACATGCACGACCGTAAGAGGGACAATGCAACTAGGACAATAAGGAGCAGGGCGGCGCTCCATCAAGTGACCATGGGTTAAGCGAGTATGGCCAATACGCAACCTCGCTAGAGCTGTTTCCCACCGCCGGTTACGGTGGAAGGAGGACGGCCACGAGGAAACACAACATTTAAGAGTACGTAGCTTGTTACCAGTAACAGACAACCAAGAAGCCTGCCAACGGGTAAAGACTGAGGAATGGATAACCGGGTAAAAGTCGGAATACGGAATGCCTTTACGAGAGATGGGACAAGAGCGGACAGCTTCCTTAGCGGCAGCATCTGCACGCTCATTTAAAGACACGCCAATATGGCTGGGAACCCAACAAAACTCAACCGACTTAAATTTACTGTGAACGAGAAACAGCCAATGCTGGATCTCGACAACTACCGGATGAACTGGATTAAAGCACCCGAGAGCCATGAGGGCGCTACGAGAGTCAACAACAACCACAAAGGAAGACTGACAACGAGAAAGCAGGAGACGAAGAGCATAGAGAATAGCATAAAGTTCCGCTGTAAAGATGCTAGTCTCCGGAGGCAAGCGACACATATAAGTGCGATCAGGAAAAACAACAGAGTAGCCAACACCGTCCGCTGACTTAGACCCATCGGTGAAGACAGAAACGGAGCGGGAGTGAGAAGAAAAGTGCTCGAGGAAAAGGCGTTTTAGAACTGTAGGAGGGGTAAAAGCTTTAGTGATACGAGTCAAGGATGTACAAAACCGCGGAAGAGGGACCCTCCACGGGGGCAAAGAAGGAACAACACGAGGAGAAACATCAGAAATACGAACGGAAAGAGAATCCTGCAGGCGAGATAACCGGACAGAAAGAGGGAGGTGGTGAAGAGGAACAGGAACCGCAGGAGGGGTAAAAGTTAAAGCACGACAGAGACGAGAGGAAGGATGTTGCAAGGACCGCGCAAGATAGCGAAGACAGTAGCGATCACGGCGGTCCTGGAGAGACAGGAAGCCAGTGTCAACATACAAGCTAAGGACGGGAGTCGAACGAAAGGCACCAGAACTGAGGCGCAACCCAGTATGGTGCAAAGCATCAAGACGGCGAAGAGTAGAAGGAGAAGCAGACGAGTAAGCAGGGCAACCATAATCGAGCTTAGACAGGACGAGAGAGGAATGTAAAGCAAGGAGAGTGCGCCTATCTGCCCCCCAAGAAGTATGGGACAAGACCCGAAGGAGGGTAAGGGACTTAGAGCACTCAACACGGAGGTAAGAGATATGGGGAGACCAAGACAAACGAGTGTCAAGGAATAACCCCAAAAGCTTCGCGGAATCTTTGTATTCAAGGGGATGACCATAAAGTGACAAAGAGGGACGAAGAACAACCCGTTTCCGCGTAAAAGTCATGGCACAAGTCTTAGAAGTAGAGAACTTGAAGCCATGACCTGTGGCCCAAGACGACACGGCATCAATCGCAAGTTGAAGCCGGCGTTGAAGGAGAGGCGAATCATCACCCTGACAACAAAGGGTAAGATCATCGACATAGAGAGCGGAGAAGACACCAGAAGGAAGAGAGGAAAGAAGACCATTGAGGGCAACCAGAAAAAGAGTAGTGCTCAGAACACTACCCTGGGGCACACCTTCGTATTGCTGAAAAGAGGGAGAGAGAGCGGTACCAAGGCGCACCCGAAAGGAACGACGAGAGAGGAAGCTGCGGAGAAAGAGAGGGAGATGACCTCGAAGGCCAAAAGAATGAAGTTGAGATAGGATATGATAACGCCAAGTGGTGTCGTAAGCCTTTTCTAGGTCAAAAAGGACGGCAACAACGGAGGTCTTCGCAGCAAAAGCAGTACGTATATAGACCTCCAAGTTCACCAGGACATCTGTCGTGCTGCGGCACTTGCGGAAACCAAATTGAGAAGGGGAGAGGAGGTGATGGTGTTCCAGGAACCACATCAGACGAACGTTAACCATACGTTCAAAGAGTTTGCAGACACAACTTGTGAGAGCAATAGGGCGAAAGTCCTTAGGGGAAGTACCCAGAGACCCCGGTTTGCGAACAGGGAGGACAACGGCATCGAGCCAGTCCTCAGGGACTGACGACGACTCCCAGATCCGATTATACAGACTCAGTAAATACTGAGACGTGCTCGGAGGGAGATGGCGAAGCATCTCATAATGAATACCATCGGAGCCCGCCGCCGTAGAACCGCAGAGGGCCAGGGCAGAACGAAGTTCAGAGAGAGAGAAGGGATCATTATAGGGAAGCTGAAGATGAGTGCAGAAATCTAAAGGACGAGACTCAAGGACAGGTTTACGAAGAAGGAAAGATTGGGGAAGATGAAGACCAGAGCTAACAGAAGAAAAGTGGGAACCCAGTTCGGAAGCGACCTGCAACGGGTCCGCCACAAGAGTATCATGGAGGTGAAGGACCGGTGAAACATCGGGAACGAACTTACCCGCTATCTTGCGGATACGCTTCCAGATCTGGGCCAGAGGGGTTTCGGACGTAATTGTCGAGACATAAGATGCCCAACATTCACGTTTAGCCGTACGGATGGCCCTACTGGCCACCGCACTCGCTTTCCGAAAGAAAAGAAAAGAATCGGTCGTCTGCCTACGGCGGTGCTTCTTCCAGGCTGCACGCTTACAGCGGACAGCCCGAGCACAGTCCGCATTCCACCAGGGAACGCACTTCCGTGGACCCCGAGAGGAAGAGCGAGGAATAGAGCGGAGGGCAGCGTCGAAGACAGTGTCATGAAAAAGGAGGAGAGCGCGAGAGAGGGGCAGAAGGGAGAGGTCAGAGAGAGTAGCACTGAGGGAAAATAGGGTCCAGTCCGCCTTAGCAAACTGCCACCTAGGGAAAGAGAGGGAAGGGCGAAAAGAGAAAAAGGAAACAAGGATGGGGAAATGATCACTTCCATGGAGGTCATCAAGAACCTGCCATGTGAAATCTAAGTAAAGAGAAGAAGAGCAGAGAGAAAGATCAAGACAAGAAAGGGTGCGAGTTCGAGAGTCCAAATGAGTGGGCTCACCAGAATTCAGAAGAGACAGGGAAGAAGAGAGGAGAAACGGCTCAAGGAGGCGACCCCGGGTATTCGTCAGAACGTCACCCCAAAGAGAATGACGACAATTGAAGTCACCCAGCAGGAGCACAGGCTCCGGCAAGGAGTCTAGGAGCTGTTTCAAATCAGGAAGAGAGAGCGGGACACTCGGGGGGAGATAAATGGAACAAACTGTGTACCATTTCCCCACAAAGATACGAGCAGCAGAACAATGGAGAGGCGAAGGAAAAAGTAAAGGAACAAAGGGAACATCAGCCCGAATCAAGAGAGCAGAAGAATTAGAAGCCCCAGCAATGGCTGGGGGGTGGAAAAGAGAGAAAGGAATAGCCACAAAAACGACCAGGACGAGCACCAAGCATCGGCTCCTGGAGACAGACACAAAGGGGCGAAAACCGCGAAACCAGAAGTTGGAGTTCGAGGAAATTGGCGTAATAACCTCGAACGTTCCATTGAAGAATGGACAACGACGAGAAGAGAAAGGACAAAAACAGAGAACAAGGAAGAAACAAAGGCGAAAGACCAACAGAGCACGTTAAAGAATATCAGGGTCGGGATCAGGGTCAGCAAAGTCAGGGTTAGGGGGCATGGGTAAACTGAGCAAAGACGGAGGGAAGGAAACGGGAGAACAGATCAGAGGTGGGCGGGCAGGGTCCGGAGGAGGAGGAGGAGGAGGAGGAGGAGACAACGGAGAGGAGCAGTCAAGGACAGCAGCAGGAAGAGGGGGAGTAGAAAGAGAGGAGCGCACCCCAGCAAGAGCAGCAACCGAAAGGGAAGCAGGGGCCAAAGAAACCTCCATAGCAGGAACAGGGGGCACAAGCACTGAAACGGGAGGGGAAGGAGCAACAGAGCCAGAAGGAGGAGCTGAGGAAGAAAGCGAAGCCTTCTTACCCGCCGGGGAAGAGGAAGGAGAGGAGCCAGGCTTACGCTTCTGACTTAAAGAGACCGGTGTCCCAGCAACTACGTACCGGGCAACGGATTCCAGTGTCTCAACAGGAGAAGCCGAACGAGAGCACACACGACGGCCGTTAGGAGAGCGATGGACATCCGCCCGCACCGACAGGCGGCGGGGAGAGCCGATAGATGGAGGAAGAGGATGGGAAGGAGGATCGGAGGGGGACGAGGAAGGAGACACAGAAGACACGACAGACCGGGTAGAAGGAAGGGGAACCCCAGACAGAGGACCAGGAGGAGGATCCTTCGGGAGAGAACCCAAAGGGACAGAGGAGGGGCAGTGGGCGCATCAGGGTCCAAGGCCTGGAAACGGTTGTGAGTCTGAGGAAGGCGGGAAGGACGAGGAGAGGAAGAGCGCAACACGCGAGCATAAGAGATATTAGCAAAAGGCGGGAGCCGGCGAACCTGGCGCCTCGCCTCAGGAAAAGATAAACGCTCCCGGTGCTTCAAGTTGAGGACGGCTGCCTCAAGCTTGTAATGGACACACGCACGGGAGAAGGTAGGATGGGCCTCACCGCAGTTGAGGCAACGAGCCTGGGGAGAAGCGCACTCCGACTTAGAGTGACCTTCGCCACCACACAAAGGACAGAGAGAGACAGTCCCGGAGCAGCGGAGGGCACCATGCCCAAACCTCCAGCACTTGTTGCAGAGCCGAGGAGAAGGAATGTACTCCTGGACAGAGCACCTGGCACCAGCAAGAATGACAGAGGGTGGAAGGGTCCTACCATCAAAGGTAATCTTCACAACCCGGAGGGGTTGACGGCGACTACCACGAGGGGGACGAGTAAACGTGTCCACCTGGAGAATAGAATGGCCCTGGGCAGCGAGGATATGTCGAATATCGTCGTGGCAGTCGCGTAGGTCCCGAACACCGGTCGCAACATGGGGCGGGAGCAAAATAGTGCCAACACTGGCATTCAACTGAACGTTCTTCGAGACCCGAACGGGGGTCTCGCCAAGGCAGGATAAGGCAGCCAAACGGGAAGCAGCATCCTGAGAAGGAGCAGCAACGACACGTGTACCGAGACGAGTGGGGTTGAAAGTAATGGAGGCATCCACGGAATCAATGAGATGTCGATGGAGGAGAAATCGTCAGGAGGCGCAGAATCAAGAGGGAGGAGATCAAAATATTTGGCCCACGAAGCGGGACCAAACAAGGCTTGATAGGTAGCAGAACTGGAAGGAATCGAGCGAGGGCGGCCGTGACGAAGACGGCGGTGAGAACCCCCAGAGAGAGAGGGGTTAAAAGGCGCAGTAGTTACAACTAGAGAAGGAGCCACGCCAGGGGACGAGGTAGTCACCACTGGGGGCTTGGGGCTCGACCCAACCACAGAGGAGGGAGGGGAGCCAGAGGAAGGAGTCAGAGAGGCCAAAGGAGGAGCAAGGTCGGGGCCCAATGCAGCGGAGGCTACAGAGCCCGGTCTTCCAATACGGACCGACTCGGGGGCTTGGTCGCCCACCCCACGAGCCTGAGAAGGTAAACCAGAAGAAGCCGAAGCAGGGGTAATCATCTTGACGAAAGAAAGAATTCACTCACGAATGTGCCCCCACACCCACCATGGAGCCACAATTAGAGGCAGGACACCCAACAAGAAGCTATCGCCGATCTTGTCGGGGCCTCCTAGGGGTGCGTCGCGAGTATACGCCCCACAAACGCCACCTTAAGAAACCGACAGTCCGTCGAGATCGGGTTCAGTGACGAAGTGGGGATTGACAATAAAAGGTTCCCCTCGCTCTCGACGTCGGGTACTGCAGTTCTACGGGTGCATGAGTATGCCTCCTCAAGCACCCGGGCGTCAAAATAGAAGAAGTCCAAGGGAAGAACCAGAACGAGCAAAAGGTCGGTAGGAAACGGCAAGCAGATAGGAGAAGAGGGGGGAGAAAAACGAAACAGAAGGAAAAGGAAAAGATGCCCAGCAGAATTGGAGAGGACGGCAGCAGGAGCACAAGGCTAGAAAAGGACAGAGGACCGCCCCAAGGAGCATCACACTCCGGCAGCCGCCCACTAAGCCCCCACACGGCGACAACGAGCTGAGCGGGGGGGGGAGAGGCGAGACAGCAGGCCGATAGAAGGACGACGTTTGATTCCACTATGCTCGGAAGACTGTTGGGGAGTTTGGTGTCCATCTTGGTATTTGTGTTCGTTTTTATTGATTGCATGGAAGGAACACAAGAGTTGCAAGGAACATTGCCCTCAATTGGGGAGCTATAGTCAACTATCCTTTTCATGTGGTAGTGTAATCAACATTCCCCTCAAATTAAAAGTTATAGCCAAACGTTTCCATCAATGTTTGAGTTACAGCCAACATTTCCCTCTAGCGGAGAATTAAATTCAACATTCACCTTAAGTGGAGTTATACCCAACATTCCCCTTAAGAGATGCATTTACCAATATCAGTTGGAAATAGAATTGATAAAGGTTACTATTAAATTGTTAATAGTTGATCAGTAGGTTGTTGATACCAGTTGCCCTATAAATCAATTTAGTAACAAACTATTCATCTTGGCGACAATTCCTGTCTCTTTCTTGTCTAATAAGTCTGTGAAACAGTGAGACGAGAGTAACCTTTATAATAACGTTTCGCATGTATGGGATTACTCCAGACTAACATAGTCCCACGAATGTCTGCTACACCTCATACATTATCTGCATGCAGAATGCCATCTGGAAGCAAAGTTATGTAACATCTGTGTCTCTCTCAACACCATTGGCCGCATTCTCCTTCCTCAGCCAACAGTTGTGTAATAGTGTCGTATTTTCCCAGCACTGTTGGCACACAAGGGGTGTGAAACACTATGGGGCTCCCCACATTCCTTGCCGAGATGCAGTTAATATTGCTAAGAATTTCCTTGATTCCGTCTCCTGTAAATCCCACATTACACCATCTTGTCTTTGCCTCATAATATTTTTCCATTATATCAACACTGAATTAGCAGTTGTCATGATAGTGACTTTACTGTATACATTGACGCCTTACTTGTACTACCGTTCTTTCTCTGCTACTTTCTGAATGTACTAAACGCCAAAAACCAGTTGCTTTCTCTGCCGTCAGTGGTGTCCTCTTGAGCCGACACCCTTGAGTTGCACATGTGGCTACTTGTGTAACTCAACGTCTCTCAATGACAATGTCAGTCCTTAAAAAAAGACCGAGTTCACATATCCATTAGGAAGAAGCCAACTCCGCGGTGTAGCTGTCAACACACATTGCCTTGACACGAACTGGACCAACACGTTATCTTACCAGCACAACAATATATTGGACTAACCCTCAACATATAGTGAACCTACAGATAATAATATCACACTAACGAATATATTGGACTAACCTTCAACATGGACTGGACCTACAAATTATATTACAGACTCACAACATATTGGACTAACCTCATATTGATATTTGTCCGTCACGGTCTCAATTTCCCGACGGTTGAGCGTGTCATTGCGCACGTGCTGCAGAGTGATGTACTCGTTCGAGGAACTCACGAAGCAGTTAACTGTTCTTCTTACCAAGTCAAGAGTCTTATAGCTGCAAGTTGTTGGAAAAGTGTACAACAGTTATTAGGACAGTGTACATAAGTTATTGACTGTGTACACGTTATTAGTAGAGTGTCCCCCAAGTTGTTGGGAGTGTGTACCCCCCCCAAGTTGTTGGGAGTGTGTCCCCCCCCCCAAGTTGTTGGGAGTGTGTACCCCCACCCCAAGTTGTTGGGAGTGTGTCTCCCCCCCACCCCAAGTTGGTGGGGAGAGTGGTCCCCTCCCCAAATTGTTGGGAGAGTGTCCCTCCAAGTCGTTGGAAAGAGTGTTTCCCCCAAGTTGTTGGGAGTGTCCCCCCCCCAAAGTTGTTGGGAGTGTGTCCGCCCCCCCAAAGTTGTTGGGAGTGTGTCCGCCCCAAGTTGTTGAGAGAGTGTCCCATTAAGTTGTTGGGCGAGTGTCCCCCCCCCCCCCCAAGTTGTTGGGAAGATTGTTCTCCCCAAGTAGTTGGGAGAGTGTCCCCCACAAGTTGCTGGGAAAGAGTATCCCCCACAAGTTGTTGGGGAAAGAGTGTCCCCCCCCCCCCCCAAGTTGTTGGGAAGAGTGCCCCCCCCCCTGCAAAGTTGTTGGGAAGAGTGCCTCCCCCCCCCTGCAAAGTTGTTGGGAGAACTTTGAGAGTTCATTTTTCAATTACCCTTGACAGTGAAGAAAAACGTAATATTGAGAAGTAAATAATTATCAAAAGAAGGCACCAAACCGGGAAGGCTATGTAGCACCATCAAATGTGCGGAATAATCAGCGAGCGCTAAATATCACCAAGGATGCCAATACGGGAACATAAACGCATAAGGCGAACAATATCAAAAGTATCCGAGTCACCAAGAATTCCATTGAGGGACAGGCGACCGCGAGGGGCCGTCGGAAAGCAAGACACACGCTCGTCCTGGAAGTCAGGACATTCAAGAAGGACATGCACGACTGTAAGAGGGACAATGCAATTAGGACAATAAGGAGCAGGGCGGTGCTCCATCAAGTGACTATGGGTTAAGCGAGTATGGCTAATACGCAACCTCGCCAGAG
This sequence comes from Procambarus clarkii, assembly GCF_040958095.1. Lineage (NCBI taxonomy): Eukaryota > Metazoa > Arthropoda > Malacostraca > Decapoda > Cambaridae > Procambarus > Procambarus clarkii. The sequence continues at coordinate 9,442,595 of NC_091215.1, read as the reverse complement.
CCGTTTCCCATCGCCGGTTACGGTGGCAGGACGGCCACAAGGAAAAACAACATTTAAGAGTACGAAGTTTGTTACCAGTAACAGACGACCAAGAAGCCTGCCAACAGGTAAGAATGGAAGAATGGATAACCGGGTAAAAGTTGGAATATGGAATAACTTTACGAGAGATGGGACAAGAGCGGACAGCTTCCTTGGCGGCAGCATCCGCACGCTCATTTATAGACACACCAATATGGCTGGGAACCCAACAAAACTCAACCAACTTAAATGTACTGTGGACAAGAAACAGCCAACGCTGGATCTCGACAACTACTGGATTAACTGGATTAAAGGACCCGAGAGCCATGAGGGCACTACGCGAGTCAACAACAACTACAAAGGAAGACTGACAATGAGAAAGCAGAAGACGAGGAGCATGGAGAATAGCATAAAGCTCTGCTGTAAAGATGCTAGTCTCCGGAGGTAAGCGACACATATAAGTGCGATCAGGAAAAAAAACAGAGTAGCCAACACCATCTGCAGACTTAGAACCATCAGTGAAGACAGAAACGGAGCGGGAGTGAGAAGAAAAGTGCTCAAGGAAAAGGCGTTTTAGAACCGTAGGAGGGGTAAAAGCTTTAGTGATGCGGGTCAAGGAGGTACAAAGCTGCGGAAGGGGAACTCTCCACGGGGCAAAGAAGGAACAACGAGGAGAAACATTAGAAACACAAACGGAAAGAGAATCCTGTAAGTGAGATAACCGGACAGAAAGAGGGAGGTGGTGAAGAGGAACAGGAACCGCAGGAGGGGTAAAAGTTAAAGCACGACAGAGGCGAGAGGAAGGATGTTGTAAGGATCGCGCAAGATAGCGAAGACAGTACCCAGCAAACAATTTTAGGTTGCCACAACATATCTGGAAAGTATTTGAAAGTATTGGAAACGTTTGTTTTATCGTATCAGATACGATATTGTGTGTGGACTTAAATAGGTTTCCAAAACTTATAACCAAGACATATGTATCTAACACTAATTTGAGATGTTGTGGCAACTTTACACTCCTAACATGAGTCATTCATAATCCATTCATACACCAATGTGAATCTCTTATGAAAGGTTTGAGCCAATAATCTGAACCCTTTTCACATCTTTGTGTTTTAAAGTTAAATTTCTTGAAATTAAATTATATTTTATATTATATTATTTTTATTATATTTTATATTATATTATTATTTTCAATTTAAATATTAAAACCATTGAAGGGTAAAAAAATCTAATAATTTATATTTCTTTTATTATTTACTAACAATTATAATTATTTACTAACGGAGAGAGGGGAGGCTGTACGGCGGAGAGTGGCGGCTGTGGCGGACAGTGGCGGCGGGCGGACAGTGGCGGCGGGCGGACAGTGGTGGCGGTGGCAGACAGTGGTGGCGGTGGCAGACAGTGGTGGCGGTGGCAGACAGTGGTGGCGGTAGCGGACAGTGGTGGCGGTGGCGGATAGTGGAAGCGGGCGGACGGTGGCGGATAGTGGAAGCGGGCGGACAGTGGCGGCGGGCGGACAGTGGCGGCGGGCGGACAGTGGCGGCGGGCGGACAGTGGCGGCGGGCGGACAGTGGCGGCGGGCGGACAGTGGCGGCTGTGGCGGATAGTCGGCGGGCGGACCGTGGCGGCTTTGGCGGCGGTGGTGGACAGTGGCGGCGGCGGTGGTGGACAGTGGCGGCGGTGGACAGTGCGGCGGCGGTGGTGGACAGTGGCGGCGGCGGTGGTGGACAGTGGCGGCGGCGGTGGTGGACAGTGGCGGCGGCGGTGGTGGACAGTGGCGGCGGCGGTGGTGGACAGTGGCGGCGGCGGTGGACAGTGGCGGCGGCGGTGGTGGACAGTGGCGGCGGCGGTGGTGGACAGTGGCGGCGGCGGTGGTGGACAGTGGCGGCGGCGGTGGTGGACAGTGGCGGCGGCGGTGGTGGACAGTGGCGGCGGCGGTGGTGGACAGTGGCGGCGGCGGTGGTGGACAGTGGCGGCGGCGGTGGTGGACAGTGGCGGCGGCGGTGGTGGACAGTGGCGGCGGCGGTGGTGGACAGTGGCGGCGGCGGTGGTGGACAGTGGCGGCGGCGGTGGTGGACAGTGGCGGCGGCGGTGGTGGACAGTGGCGGCGGCGGTGGTGGACAGTGGCGGCGGCGGTGGTGGACAGTGGCGGCGGCGGTGGTGGACAGTGGCGGCGGCGGTGGTGGACAGTGGCGGCGGCGGTGGTGGACAGTGGCGGCGGCGGTGGTGACAGTGGCGGCGGCGGTGGTGGACAGTGGCGGCGGCGGGCGGACAGTGGCGGCGGCGGGCGGACAGTGGCGGCGGCGGGCGGACAGTGGCGGCGGCGGGCGGACAGTGGCGGCGGCGGGCGGACAGTGGCGGCGGCGGGCGGACAGTGGCGGCGGCGGGCGGACAGTGGTGGCGGCGGGCGGACAGTGGTGGCGGCGGCGGACAGTGGTGGCGGTGGCAGACAGTGGTGGCGGTGGCAGACAGTGGTGGCGGTGGCGGACAGTGGTGGCGGTGGCGGATAGTGGAAGCGGGCGGACAGTGGCGGCGGGCGGACAGTGGCGGCGGTGGCGGATAGTGGCGGCGGGCGGACAGTGGCGTCGGGCGGACAGTGGCGGCGGTGGCGGATAGTGGCGGCGGGCGGACAGTGGCGGCGGGCGGACAGTGGCGGCGGGGCGGATAGTGGCGGCGGGCGGACAGTGGCGGCGGGCGGACAGTGGCGGCGGGCGGACAGTGGCGGCGGGCGGACAGTGGCGGCGGGCGGACAGTGGTGGCTGTGGCGGATAGTGGCGGCGGGCGGACCGTGGGGTTGGGGACAGTGGCGGCGGCGGCGGTGGTGGACAGTGCGCGGCGGACAGTGGCGGCGCGGGCGGACAGTGGCGGCGGCGGGCGGACAGTGGCGGCGGCGGGCGGACAGTGGCGGCGGCGGGCGGACAGTGGCGGCGGCGGGCGGACAGTGGCGGCGGCGGGCGGACAGTGGTGGCGGCGGGCGGACAGTGGTGGCGGCGGGCGGACAGTGGTGGCGGTGGCAGACAGTGGTGGCGGTGGCAGACAGTGGTGGCGGTGGCAGACAGTGGCGGCGGTGGCGGACAGTGGCGGCGGTGGCGGACAGTGGCGGCTGTGTCTGGCGGTGGTGGCGGGTGGCGGCGTCTGTGATGAGTGGTGGCGGCTGGCGGTGGTGGGTGGTGGCGGCGGCGGTGGTGGTGGGTGGTGGCGGCGGCGGTGGTGGTGGGTGGTGGTGGCGGCGGCTGGTGGTGGTGGCGGCGGTGGTGGTGGGTGTGGTGGTGGCGCGGCGGCTGGTGGTGGTCGTGGGTGGTGGCGGCGGGTGGTGGGTGGCGGCGACGGCTGGTGGTGGTGGGTGGTGGCGGCGGGTGGTGGCGGCTGTGGTGGGTGGTGGCGGGCGGTGGCGGGCGGTGGCGGGCGGCGGCGGCTGTGGTGGGTGGTGACGATCGGCGGTGGGGGGGCTGGTGGCGGCTGGCGGTGGGTGGTGGAGGGTGGCGGGTGGTGGTGGGTGGTGGCGGGTGGCGGCTGGTGGTGGGTGGTGGCGGCGGCGGCGGCGGTGATGGGTGGTGGCGGCGGTGATGGGTGGTGGCGGCGGCGGTGGTGGTGGGTGGTGGTGGCGGCGGCGGTGATGGGTGGTGGCGGCGGCGGCTGGTGGTGGTGGGTGGTGGTGGTGGTGGGTGGTGGCGGCGGCGGGTGGTGGCGGTGGTGGGTGGCGGTGGCTGGTGGCGGCGGGTGGTGAGTGGCGGTGGCTGGTGGCGGGTGGCGGCTGGTGGTGGGTGGTGGCGGGTGGCGGCTGGTGGTGGCGGGTGGCGGCTGGTGGTGGCGGGTGGCGGCTGGTGGTGGGTGGTGGCGGCGGCGGCGGTGATGGGTGGTGGCGGCAGCGGTGGTGGTGGGTGGTGGTGGCGGCGGCGGTGATGGGTGGTGGCGGCGGCGGTGGTGGTGGGTGGTGGGGCGGCGGCGGTGATGGGTGGTGGCGGCGGTGGTGGTGGGTGGTTGTGGTGGCGGCGGCGGCTGGTGGTGGTGGTGGGTGGTGGTGGTGGCGGTGGGTGGCAGTGGTGGGTGGCGGTAGCTGGTGGCGGCGGGTGGTGGGTGGTGGCGGCGGGTGGTGAGTATCGGTGGTGGGTGGTGGTGGCTGGTGGCGGGTGGTGGCGGGTGGCGGCGGGTGGCGGCTGGTGGTGGGTGGTGGCGGCTGGTGGTGGGTGGCGGCTGGTGGTGGGTGGTGGCGGGTGGTGAGTGGTGGTGGTGGGTGGCGGTGGCTGGTGGCGGCTGGTGGTGGGTGGTGGCGGGTGGCGGCTGGTGGTGGGTGGTGGCGGGTGGCGGCTGGTGGTGGGTGGTGGCGGGTGGCGGCTGGTGGTGGGTGGTGGCGGGTGGCGGCTGGTGGTGGGTGGCGGGTGGCGGCTGCTGGTGGGTGGTGGCGGGTGGTGGTGGGTGGTGGCAGGTGGCGGCTGGTGGTGGGTGGTGGCAGGTGGCGGCTGGTGGTGGGTGGCGGCTGGTGGTGGGTGGCGGGTGGCGGCTGGTGGTGGGTGGCGGGTGGCGGCTGGTGGTGGGTGGCGGCTGGTGGGTGGTGGCGGGTGGCGGCTGGTGGTGGGTGGTGGCGGGTGGCGGCGGGTGGTGGGTGGTGGGTGGCGGCTGGTGGTGGGTGGCGGGTGGCGGCGGGTGGCGGCTGGTGGAGGCTGGTGGCGGCTGGTGGTGGGTGGCGGGTGGCGGCTGGTGGTGGGCGGCGGGTGGCGGCTGGTGGCGGCCAGCTGGGACACACCCTTCACCACTGAAGGTCTGAGAACAACTAACCATATGTCTCTCTCACCCACCAGCCCAGTGTTGCCAGCTCGCGCTCTCAAAATGTTTCCTTCAAAGATTGTATATTATCTTTGAACAACAAGTTTGATTATCAAGGAAATAATGCATATATTATTGTCACATTAATACTGTGCAATATCTTATTACATTCCTGCTAAATAATTATAATTTGAAACAGGACAAAAAATCCCACATATATATAAAAACCAACATTAGAGATCACGAGGCCTAGGCCTCGCCTGTGACCACACATCCTGCCTCCCTGGCCTGCTATACCCTCTCACACCTCACACTCTTAACTCTCATAATCACTCTCACTCTCTTACTCTCTGTCACTCCTACTCTCTGTCACTCCTACTCTCTGTCACTCCTACTCTCTGTCACTCCTACTCTCTGTCACTCCTACTCTCTGTCACTCCTACTCTCTGTCACTCCTACTCTCTGTCACTCCTACTCTCTGTCACTCCTACTCTCTGTCACTCCTACTCTCTGTCACTCCTACTCTCTGTCACTCCTACTCTCTGTCACTCCTACTCTCTGTCACTCCTACTCTCTGTCACTCCTACTCTCTGTCACTCCTACTCTCTGTCACTCCTACTCTCTGTCACTCCTACTCTCTGTCACTCCTACTCTCTGTCACTCCTACTCTCTGTCACTCCTACTCTCTGTCACTCCTACTCTCTGTCACTCCTACTCTCTGTCACTCCTACTCTCTGTCACTCCTACTCTCTGTCACTCCTACTCTCTGTCACTCCTACTCTCTGTCACTCCTACTCTCTGTCACTCCTACTCTCTGTCACTCCTACTCTCTGTCACTCCTACTCTCTGTCACTCCTACTCTCTGTCACTCCTACTCTCTGTCACTCCTACTCTCTGTCACTCCTACTCTCTGTCACTCCTACTCTCTGTCACTCCTACTCTCTGTCACTCCTACTCTCTGTCACTCCTACTCTCTGTCACTCCTACTCTCTGTCACTCCTACTCTCTGTCACTCCTACTCTCTGTCACTCCTACTCTCTGTCACTCCTACTCTCTGTCACTCCTACTCTCTGTCACTCCTACTCTCTGTCACTCCTACTCTCTGTCACTCCTACTCTCTGTCACTCCTACTCTCTGTCACTCCTACTCTCTGTCACTCCTACTCTCTGTCACTCCTACTCTCTGTCACTCCTACTCTCTGTCACTCCTACTCTCTGTCACTCCTACTCTCTGTCACTCCTACTCTCTGTCACTCCTACTCTCTGTCACTCCTACTCTCTGTCACTCCTACTCTCTGTCACTCCTACTCTCTGTCACTCCTACTCTCTGTCACTCCTACTCTCTGTCACTCCTACTCTCTGTCACTCCTACTCTCTGTCACTCCTACTCTCTGTCACTCCTACTCTCTGTCACTCCTACTCTCTGTCACTCCTACTCTCTGTCACTCCTACTCTCTGTCACTCCTACTCTCTGTCACTCCTACTCTCTGTCACTCCTACTCTCTGTCACTCCTACTCTCTGTCACTCCTACTCTCTGTCACTCCTACTCTCTGTCACTCCTACTCTCTGTCACTCCTACTCTCTGTCACTCCTACTCTCTGTCACTCCTACTCTCTGTCACTCCTACTCTCTGTCACTCCTACTCTCTGTCACTCCTACTCTCTGTCACTCCTACTCTCTGTCACTCCTACTCTCTGTCACTCCTACTCTCTGTCACTCCTACTCTCTGTCACTCCTACTCTCTGTCACTCCTACTCTCTGTCACTCCTACTCTCTGTCACTCCTACTCTCTGTCACTCCTACTCTCTGTCACTCCTACTCTCTGTCACTCCTACTCTCTGTCACTCCTACTCTCTGTCACTCCTACTCTCTGTCACTCCTACTCTCTGTCACTCCTACTCTCTGTCACTCCTACTCTCTGTCACTCCTACTCACTCTCAGTCACCCTTACCCATTCATACTCACTCTCTCTCTTACTCTCATACTCTTACTCTCAATTACTCTTACTCTCAATTACTCTTACTCCCAATCACTCCTACTCCCAATCACTCCTACTCTCAATCACTCCTACTCTCAATCACTCCTACTCTCATTCTTACTCTTACTCTCACTCTTACTCCCAATCACTCTTACTCCCAATCACTCTTACTCTCAATCACTCTTACTCTCAATCACTCTTACTCTCATTCTTACTCTTACTCGCTCTTACTCTCAATCACTCTTATTCTCATTCTTACTCTCACTCTAACTCCTACTCCCAATCACTCTTACTCTCAATCACTCTTACTCTCAATCACTCTTACTCCCAATCACTCTTACTCTCAATCACAATCAATCAATAGCGATCACGGCGGTCCTGGAAAGACAGGAAGCCAGTGTCAACATACAAGCTAAGGACGGGAGTCGAACGAAAGGCACCCCAACTGAGGCGCAACCCAGTATGGTGCAAAGCATCAAGACGGCGACGAGTAGAAGGAGAAGCAGACGAGTAAGCAGGGCAACCATAATCGAGCTTAGACAGGACGAGAGAGGAATGTAAAGCAAGGAGAGTGCGCCTATCCGCTCCCCAAGAAGTATGGGACAATACCCGAAGGAAGGCAAGGGCCTTAGAGCACTCAACACGGAGGTAAGAGATATGGGGAGACCAAGACAAACGAGTGTCAAGGAATAACCCCAAAAGCTTCGCAGAATCTTTGTACTCAAGGGGATGACCATAAAGTGACAAAGAGGGACGAAGAACGACCCGTTTCGGAGTAAGAGTCATGGCACAAGTCTTAGTAGAAGAAATTGAAGCCATGATCGGTGGCCCAAGACGACTCGGCATCAATCACAAGTTGAAGCCGGCGCTGAAGGAGAGGCGAATCATCACCCTGACAGCAAAGGGTAAGATCGACATAGAGAGCAGAAAAGACACCTGAAGGAAGAGAGGAAAGAAGACCATTGAGGGCAACCAGAAAAAGAGTAGTGCTCAGAACACTAGCCTTGGGCACACCTTCGTACTGCTGAAAAGAGGCAGAGAGCGCGGTACCAAGGCGCACCCGAAAGGGACGACGAGAGAGGAAGCTGTGGAGAAAGAGAGGGAGATGACCACGAAGGCCAAAAGAATGAAGCTGGGATAGAATATGATATCGCCAAGTGGTGTCGTAAGCCTTTTCCAGGTAAAAAGAGACGGCAACAACGGAGGTCCTCGCAGCAAAAGCAGTACGAATATAGACCTCCAAGTTCACCAGGACATCTGTCGTGCTGTGGCACTTGCGGAAACCAAATTGAGAAGGGGAGAGGTGGTGATGGTGTTCCAGGAACCACATCAGACGAACGTTAACCATACGTACAAAGAGTTTGCAGACAACTTGTGAGGGCAATAGGGCGAAAGTCCATAGGGGAAGTTCCCAGAGACCCTGGTTTGCGAACAGGGAGGACAACGGCATCGAGCCAGTCCTCAGGGACTGACGACGACTCCCAGATCCGATTATACAGACTCAGTAAATACCGAGACGTGCACGGAGGGAGATGGCGAAGCATCTCAATGAATACCATCGGACCCCGCCGCTGTAGAACCGCAGAGGGCCAGGGCAGAACGAAGTTCAGAGAGAGAGAAGGGATCGTTATAGGCAAGTCGAAGACGAGTGCAGAAATCTAAAGGACGAGACTCAAGAACAGGTTTACGAAGAAGGAAAGATTGGGGAAGATGAAGACCAGAGCTAACAGAAGAAAAGTGAGAACCCAGTTCGGTAGCGACCTGCAACGGGTCCGCCACAAGAGTACCACGGAGTTAAAGGACCGCGGAAACATCGGGAACGAACTTACCCGTAATCTGGCGAATACGCTTCCAGATCTGTGACAGGGGAGTTTCGGACGTAATTGTGGAGACATAAGTCCAACATTCACGTTTAGCCATACGGATGGCCCTACGGGCCACCTCACTCGCTTTCCAAAAGAAAAGAATCGGTCGTCTGCCGCCGGCGGTGCCTCATCCAAGTTGCACGCTTACAGCGGACAACCCGAGCACAGTCCGCATTCCACCAGGGAACGCACTTCCATGGACCCCGAGAGGAAGAGCGAGGAATAGAGCGGAGGGCAGCGTCGAAGACAGTGTCATGAAAAAGGAGGAGAGCGCGAGGGAGAGGTCAGAGAGAGCAGCACTGAGGGTAAATAGGTTCCAGTCCGCTTTAGCAAACTGCCACCTAAGAAAAGAGAGGGAAGGGCGAAACGAGAAAAAGGAAACAAGGATAGGGAAATGATCACTGCCATGGAGGTCAAGAACCTGCCACGTGAAATCTAAGTAAAGAGAAGAAGAGCAGAGAGAAAGATTAAGACAGGAAAGGGTGCGAGTCCGAGAGTCCAAATGAGTGGGCTCACCAGAATTCAGAAGAGACAGGGAAGAAGAGAGGAGAAACGGCTCAAGAAAGCGACCCCGGGTATTCGTGAAAACATCACCCCAAAGAGAATGACGACAATTGAAGTCACCCAGCAGGAGCACAGGCTCCGGCAAGGAGTCCAAGAGATGTTTCAAATCAGGAAGAGAAAGCAGGACACTCGGGGGGATAAATGTAAGAAACTGTGTACCATTTCCCCACAAAGATACGAGCAGCAGAACAATGGAGAAGCAAAGGAAAAGGTAAAGGAACAAAGGGAACATCAGCGCGGAACAAGAGAGCAGAAGAATTAGGGACCCCAGCAATGGCTGGGGGGGGGGGGGAGGAGAGAAAGGAATAGCCAATAAAACGACCAGGACGAGCACCAAGCATCGGCTCCTGGAGACAGACACAAAACGAAAACAGGCGAAAACCACGAAATCATAAGTTGGAGTTCGAGGAAATTGGCGTAATAACCTCGAACGTTCCATTGAAGAATACACATCGACGAGAAGGGAAAGGACAACAGAGAACAAGGAAGAAACTAAGGCGAAAGAGCAACACAGCACGTTAAAGAATATCAGGGTCGGGATCAGGGTCAGCAAAGTCAGGGTTAGGGGGCATGGGTAAACTGAGCAAAGACGGAGGGAAGGAAGCGGGAGAACAGACCAGAGGTGGGCGGGCGGGGTCCGGAGGAGGAGGAGGAGGGAGGAAGGAGGAGGAGACAAAGGAGAGAAGCAGTCAAGGACAGCAGCAGGAAGAGGGGGAGTAGAAAGAGGAGTTCACCTCAGCAAGAGCAGCAACCGAAAGGGAAGCAGGGGCCAAAAAAACCTCCATAGCAGGAACAGGGGG
>NC_091215.1:9382603-9427603 GCF_040958095.1 Procambarus clarkii | reverse complement strand
TAGCTTCCTCATTAACCTGGAAATCTGCAGGAGGTTGCTTTAGTACAACTGCCAGCAATTGTATTGTAGGCAAGTTCATATATGACTATTACATTTCCAAGAAGAGAGACGGAGTTAGGATCAAGCACGCGTCAACAGCACTGCTGAGTAAAAGGTTCAGAGAATGTTGCATCAGCACCAGAGCTGTAGTGTGAGGCTCTAGTGCGAGTGTGGCCCCCCCCCAGGCGGCCCTGTATTGTGGTCGCGTGCCCCCCCCCCCCCCCAGGCGGCCCTGTATTGTGGTCGCGTGCCCCCCCCCCCCCCAGGCGGCCCTGTATTGTGGTCGCGTGGCCCCCCCAGGCAGCCCTGTATTTCGAGTGTAGCCACCAGGCAGCCCTGTAGTGTGAGTGTAGCCACCAGGCAGCCCTGTAGTGTGAGTGTAGCCACCAGGCAGCCCTGTAGTGTGAGTGTAGCCACCAGGCAGCCCTGTAGTGTGAGTGTAGCCACCAGGCAGCCCTGTAGTGTGAGTGTAGCCACCAGGCAGCCCTGTAGTGTGAGTGTAGCCACCAGGCAGCCCTGTAGTGTGAGTGTAGCCACCAGGCAGCCCTGTAGTGTGAGTGTAGCCACCAGGCAGCCCTGTAGTGTGAGTGTAGCCACCAGGCAGCCCTGTAGTGTGAGTGTAGCCACCAGGCAGCCCTGTAGTCTGAGTGTAGCCACCAGGCAGCCCTGTAGTGTGAGTGTAGCCACCAGGCAGCCCTGTAGTGTGAGTGTAGCCACCAGGCAGCCCTGTAGTGTGAGTGTAGCCACCAGGCAGCCCTGTAGTGTGAGTGTAGCCACCAGGCAGCCCTGTAGTGTGAGTGTAGCCACCAGGCAGCCCTGTAGTGTGAGTGTAGCCACCAGGCAGCCCTGTAGTGTGAGTGTAGCCACCAGGCAGCCCTGTAGTGTGAGTGTAGCCACCAGGCAGCCCTGTAGTGTGAGTGTAGCCACCAGGCAGCCCTGTAGTGTGAGTGTAGCCACCAGGCAGCCCTGTAGTGTGAGTGTAGCCACCAGGCAGCCCTGTAGTGTGAGTGTAGCCACCAGGCAGCCCTGTAGTGTGAGTGTAGCCACCAGGCAGCCCTGTAGTGTGAGTGTAGCCACCAGGCAGCCCTGTAGTGTGAGTGTAGCCACCAGGCAGCCCTGTAGTGTGAGTGTAGCCACCAGGCAGCCCTGTAGTGTGAGTGTAGCCACCAGGCAGCCCTGTAGTGTGAGTGTAGCCACCAGGCAGCCCTGTAGTGTGAATGTAGCCACAAGGCAGCCCTGTAGTGTGAATGTAGCCACAAGGCGGCCTGTAGTGTGAATGTAGCCACCAGGCAGCCCTGTAGTGTGAGTGTAGCCACAAGGCGGCCTGTAGTGTGAGTGTAGCCACAAGGCGGCCTGTAGTGTGAGTGTAGCAACAAGGCGGCCTTCAGTGTGAGAGTAGCCACAAAGCGGCCTGGAGTGTGAGAGTAGCCACCAAGCGACCTGTAGTGTGAGTGTAGCCACCAGGCAGCCTTGTAGTGAGTGAGGCCACGAGATAGCTATATAGTATGAATGTAACCAGCTAGGTCCAACTTACTGTGTTCCAATGTGTGATAAAGCCAAGGACTCAGCAGTGGTCACTGTAACATTGATGGGGAATGTTTGTGAACATTGCCCCGCGAGTGTTACTGAGGGAAGAAGCAGGAGGAACCTGGTGTGTGGTCGCTCTTGGCACAACCGACGCAGGGTTGTAGTCTTGCCCGCTCCAGCAAAGGCGTCGATCTTCACAACCTGGACAATAATTATAACATCATTCACAACCTGGACAATAATTATGTCAGTCACAACCTGGACAAAAATTATAACATCATTCACAAACTGGAGAACCAACTATAATATTTACAACCTGGATATCTATTAAACCATCTTTCAGACCCTGGACAATAAATTATAATTCACTACCTGTACAACCAGTTATAACAATATACATCCCATATAACAATTGTAACGTCCCTCAAAATCCAGGAAATTAAGTTGTCATTCACAACCTGGACAACAATAATACAATCATTCACATCTTGGACGATAAATATAACATCCATCAAAACCTGAACAATTATAACATCAATTAAAACTTGTCAATTATATAGCATCATTTACAACCTGGAAAACAATTACCTACTTGATTTATAACTTTCTTCTCAACCCTGTACTGTAAGTGTATACAATCCGGTGTGTACTGTAAGTACACACATAGTCACGTTACTTATATGACTGAATTCTGTAAATAAGTAATTATCAAAAAGGCGGTACCAAACCGGGAAGGCTATGTAGCACCATCAAATATGCGGGATTATCAGGGGTCGCTAAATATCACCAAGGATGCCAATACGAGAACAAACGCATAAGGCGACGATATCAAAAGTATCCGAGTCACCAAGAATACTATCGAGAGACAAAGCGACCATGGGGGACAGTCGGAAAACGAGAGACACTCGTCCCGGAAGTCAGGACATTCAACAAGGATATGCACGACCGTAAGAGGGACAATACAATTATGACAATAAGGAGCATGGTGGCGCTCCAAGTTACCATGAGTTAAGCGATTATGGCCAATACGCAACCTCGCCAGAGCCGTATCCCATCACCAGTTATAGTGGTAGGAGGACGGTCACAAGAACACACAACTGTTAAGAGAACGTAGTTTGTTACCAGTAACAGAAGACCAACAAGCCTGCCAACATGTAAGGATGGACGATTGGATAACCGGGTAAAAGTCGGAATAACGAAAACCTTTATGGGAGATGGGACAAGAGCGGACAGCTTCCCTAGCGGGAGCATCCGCATGTTCATTTAAATTGACACCAACATTGCTGGAAACCCAACAAAACTCAACCGACTTAAATTTACTGTGAACAAGAAACAGCCAATGCTGGATCTTGACAACCACTGAATGAACCGGATTATAGGACCCGAGAGCCATGAGGGCACTACGAAAGTCAACAACAACTACAAAGGAAGATTGACAACGAGAAAGCAGGAGACTAAGAGCATAGAGAATAGCATAAAGCTCTGCTGTGAAGATACTAGTCTCCGGAGGTAAGCGACATATAAGCGTCATCAGGAAAAAACAACAGAGTAGCCAACACCGTCCACAGACTTGGACCCATCGGTGAAGACGGAAACGGAGTGGAAGTGAGAAGAAAAGTGCTCAAGGAAAAGGCGTTTTAGAACCGTAGGAGGGGTAAAAACTTTAGAGATGCGGGTCAAGGATGTACAAAACTGTGGAAGGGCGACTCTCCACGGGGGAAAGAAGGACCAACACGAGGAGAAATATTAGAAATACGAACGGAAAGAGAATCCTGTAAGCGAGGTAATCGGACAGAAAGAGGGAGGTGGTGAAGAGGAACAGGAACCGCAGGAGGAGTAAAAGTTAAAGCACGACAGAGGCGAGAGGAATGATGTTGCAAAGACCGCGCAAGATAGCGAAGACAGTAGCGATCACGGTTGTCCTGGAGAGATATTAAGCCAGTGTCATCATACAAGCTGAGGACGGGAGTCGAGCGAAAGGCTGAGGCGCAACCCAGTATGGTGCAAAACATCAGGACGGTGAAGAGAAGAAGAAGCAGACGAGTAACCAGGGCAACCATAATCCAGCTTAGACAGGACGAGAGAGAAATGTAATGCAAGGAGTGCGCGCCTATCCGCTCCCGAGAAGTATGGGACAATACCCGAAGGAGGGTAAGGGCCTTAGAGCACTCAACACGGAGGTAAGAGATATGGGGAGCCAAGACAAACAAGTGTCAAAGAATAACCCCAAAAGCTTCGTTGAATCTTTGTACTCAAGAGGATGAACATAAAGTGACAAAGAGGGACGAAGAACGACTCGTTTCCGAGTAAAAGTCATGGCACAGGTTTCAGCAGTAGAGAACTTGAAGCCATGATCGGTGGCCCAAGACGACTCGGCATCAATCGCAAGTTGAAGCCGGCGTTGAAGGAGAGGTGAATCATCACCCTGACAGAAAAGAGTAAGATCATCGACATAGACAGCAGAGAAGACGCTGGAAGGAAGAGAGGAAAGAAGACCATTGAGGGCAACAAGAAAAAGAGTAGTGCTCAGAACACTACCCTGGGGCACACCTTCGTATAGCTGAAAGAGGCAGAGCGCGTGGTACCAAGCCTCATCCAAGGAACGATGAGAGGGGAAGCTGCGGAGAAAGAGGGAGATGACCACATAGGGCAAAAGAATGAAGCTGGGATAGAATATGATATCGCCAAGTGGTGTCGTAAGCCTTTTACAGGTAAAAAGAGAAGGCAACAACGGAGGTCATCGCAGCAAAAGCAGTACGAATACAGACCTCCAAGTTCACCAGGACATCTGTTGTGCTGCGGCACTTGCGGAAATCAAATTGAGAAGGGGAGAGGTGGTGGTGGTGTTCCAGGAACCACATCAGACGAACATTAACCATACGTTCAAAGAGTTTGCAGACAACTTGTTAAGGCAATAGGGCAAATGACCTTAGGGGATGTTCCCAGAGACCCTGGTTTGCGAACAGGGAGGACAACGGCATCGAGCCAGTCCTCAGGGACTGACAACGACTCCCAGATCCGATTGTACAGACTCGGTAAATACCAAGACGTGCACGGAGGGAGATGGTGAAGCATCTCATAATGAAAGCCATTGGAGCCCGCTGCCGTAGAACCGCAGAGGGCCAGGGCAGAACGAAGTTCAAAAAGAGAGAAGGGATCGTCTTAGGGAAGTCGAAGACGAGTGCAGAAATCTAAAGGACAAGATTCAAGGGCAGGTTTACGAAAATGGAAAAATTGGGAAGATGAAAACCAGAGCTAACAGAAGAAAAGTGGGAACCCAATTCGGTACCGACCTACAATGGGTCCGCCTGAAGAGTACCACGGAGGTGAAGGGCCAGTGAAACATCGGGAATGAACTTACCCGCTCTCTTGCGGATATGCTTCCAGATCTGTGGCAGAGGAGTTTCAGACGTAATGGTGGAGACGTAAGATGCCCAACATTCACGTTTAACCATACGGATGGCCCTATGGGCCACCGCACTTGCCTTCCGAAAGAAATGAAAACAATCGGGCATCTGCCGACGGCGGTCTCTTCCAGGCTGCACGCTTACAGTGGACAGCCTGAGCACAATCTGCATTCCACCAGGAAACGCACTTCTGTGGACCCTGAGAGGAAGAGCAAGGAATAGAGCACAGGGCAGCGTCGAAGACTCATGAAAAGGAGGAGAGAGCAATGGAGAGGCAGAAGGTAGAGGTCAGAGAGAGCAGCACTGAGGGTAAATAGATTCCAATCCACTTTAGCAAACTGCCACCTATGAAAGAAGAGGGGAGGGTGAAAAGAGAAAAAGGTAACAAGGATGTGGAAATGGTCACTGCCATAGAGGTCATCAAGAACCTGCCACATGAAATCTAAGTAAAGAGACGACGAGCAAAGAGAAAGATCAAGACAGGAAAGGGTGCGAGTCCGAGAGTCCAAATGTGTGGGCTCACCAGAATTCAGAAGAGACAGGGAAGAAGGGAGGATAAATGGCTCAAGGCGACGACCTCGGGTGTTCGTCAGAACATTACCCCAAAGGGAATGACGACAATTTAAATCACCTAGCAGGAGAACAGGCTCCGGAAGGAGTCCAGTAGGTGTCTCAGATCAGGAAGAGAAAGCGGGACACTCGGGGGGAGATAAATGAAACAAACTGTGTACCGTTTCCCGACAAAGATACGAGCAGCAGAACAATGGAGAGGCGAACGAAAAAGTAAGGGGACAAAGGGAACATCAGAACGAATCGAGAGCAGAAGAGTTAGGAGCCTGTGACGGTGCTCCACCCCTTATATTTCTCCCACGCCTGCTGTAACGCATCACCCGTGGTCTGCTGGCACCTGTGGGGTCTTCCTTCATTCCATGTGTGGACCGAAGAAGGAATTGACAGAATATTGAGCAACAAGTGCTCCAGGAACAGGTGTTGTGCAAGAGTGGAGTCTAGGCAGCGACGTATGCGACAGCTGATAGCTTCACAGTGATGACGTAGTGGCTGGGCCAATCCTCCGGAGGGAATCAGTCTGACACGACACGTCAAGGTGGTCGGATGTGTGAAGATTGATCCTGTCAATCTGACAGTAACACGCCACTCCCGTGGATCTTACGCGTCACCCGTAGTCTGCAAGTACGCCAGAGGTCTTCCTTCATTCCATGTGTGGACCGAAGAGGGAATTGACGGAATATTGAGCATCAAGTGCTCCAGGATCGGGTGCTGTGCAGGTGAAGTCTAGGCAGTATCGTCTGGGACGTCTGATAGATTCACAGTGACAACGTAGCGGCTGGGCCAATCCACTGGGAAGCAGTGAAGAAGACACTAATCGGGAATCCGAACGACTGCAGCCGAGACGTAGGCAGGAAGCCGTTATTGGGAGGAGAAGTTGACGGCCGGGAGACCGACTCCAACCCTACAAGAAGTCGTGGAGGAGCACGGACCTGCAGTGGAAAGGCACGGAGACGACGTGTTTATGGTGGGACGTTGATTGAGTTCCTGGAGGATACGACAGGGTGTGTGTGGGGACGTTCCCTACACGAGGCAGGAGCCTGGACCAGGAGCTACAACTCGACTCTCACCGGAGGATAGGTGGAAGTAGGTGATTCTAGTTTCCCTCCCAATTCCCCTTTAGTCAGCTATATTATTTAGCCAGAGTATTTTGTATGTCGTGAGCAAGGCTCACCCATGTCACAGTAAGGCACCAGTGTGCAGAGTGGGACTATATAGAGTACTCACGGAATTTATTATTATTATTGGTGTGTGCAGGCACCCGGAGTAATTGATGAATTTACTGTGTTGATAATGTCTTTCATGAGACTTTTATATGATCATTTAGTGAGAGAATATATATATAAATGTGCCAGTATTTGGTATTAGGCTATGTGCCCAGTAACTATGTTATTACCATTATTGATATCTGATTTATCTATATATATATGTCTATGCTTGTGTATTGAATAATCATTCATGTGTGCAGTGATTGTGTTATCGCCTACGAGAGGAATTACTGAATCGAAGAACAGTAGCGTGGTTAAGTGCATTCATTGTAATTATTATTAAGTACAGTGCATTACTCTAGTACAGTGAAATATCACGTTAAGTGCTGTAGGAATGAGTTATTGAACTTGAGATCAGTGTGGCGATTCATTGTGTTCTATTTGCCATTATAGAAATATTGTGTTGATGACAAATATAGTGATTCATGTGAATTTAAAGAAACAGGCGCCTCATGCCAAGGCAAACAAATAAACGAACATTCGCGCGGTGGGAGTCGCCCAGCTGATTTTGACATTGACGTGAGGGGGAGCATTGCCAGCTTGGCGAGTTCATGATTATATGTGGGAACGAGCGACTTCCGCCTGAAACAGCTGTTTGCTTATTGATATAATCTTGTGATGTCTTTGAATGAGTTTTAAGTAAAATACAAAATACCTTGGTGTTTATATCATCCCCTCCATATTTCTTGTGGCTATATAATACCTGAAAGGAAATAGAGTGATAGAAATAAATACCTGCCTGATATCAGATCTATTGAGTGTGTTCTTGCCACTGCTACCACAATTCAACAAAACCACTGACGCGTTACTGGACACCGGAAACACCAGTTGGCGACCTTGTGGTTAGTAGTAGAGCCCTGTGTCGGGGCGGGCACACAATAGTTAAGAGAACAAGTTGTGTTTCCACTCTTTCTCGATCAGAGGCCGGTTGGGATTGACTGGGATACTCTCCGGGCGTACAGTGACGCCGCGAGGATAGAGTGAAGACCCACAGGGCTACAGTGAGTGACCTTGGGTATACTGTTACTCGCCCCTCACATGGTGGTGAACCCCGACAAGCCCCAGCAATAGCTGGGGGGTAGGGGGAGAGAAAGGAATAGCCACGAAAGCAACCAGGACGAGCACCAAGCATCGGCTCCTGGAGACAGACACAAAGGGGCGAATACCGCGAAATCAGAAGATGGAGTTCCAGGAAATTGGCGTAAAAACCCCGAACGTTCCATTGAAGAATAGACATCGACGAGAAGAGAAAGGACAACAGAGAACAAGGTAAAAACAAAGGAGAAAGAGCAACATAGCACGTTGTAGAAGATCAGGGTCGGGATCGGGGTCAGCAAAGTCAGGGTTAGGGGGCATGGGTAAACTGAGCAAAGACGGAGAGACGGAAGTGGGAGAACAGACCAGAGGAGAACGGGCGGGGTCCGGAGGAGGAAGAGGAGGAGGCAACCGAGAGGAGCAGTCCAAGGACAGCAGCAGGAAGAGGGAGAGTAGAAAGAAGGGGAGCGCACCTCAGCAAGAGCAGCAACCGAGAGGGATGCGGGGCCCAAAGAAACCTCCATAGCAGGAATAGGGGAAGCCACCACCGAAATGAGAGGGGGGCAGGAGTGAGAGAGTCAGAAGTAGGGGGCGAGGAAGAAAATGAAGCCTTCTTATGCACCGGGGAGGAGGGAGAGGAGGAGCAGCCAGGTTTACGCTTCTGATTTAAAGAGACAAGTGTCCCAGCCAACACTTACTGGGCAACGGATTCCAGCATCTCAACAGGAGAAGCTGAACGAGAGCACACACGACGTCCGTTAGGAGAGCTATGGACAGCACCCCACACTAACAGGCGGTGGGAAGAGTCAATAGACGGAGGAGAAGGATGGGAAGGAGGATCGAAGGGAGATGAGGAAGAAGACACAGAAGACATGACAGACCGGGTAGAAAGAAGGGGAACCCCAGACAGAGGACCAGGAAGAGGACCCTTTGGGAAAGAACTCAAAGGTACAGAGGAGGGGGCAGTGGGCGTATCAGGGTCCAAGGCCTGGAAACGGTTGAGAGTCTGAGGAAGGTGGGAAGGATGAGGAGAGGAAGAGCGCAACACGCGAGCATAAGAGACTTAAGCACAAGGTGGGAGCCGGCGAACCTGGCGCCTCGCCTCGGAAAAAGATACAACTCGAAGTTTCAAGTTGAGGACGGCTGCCTCAAGCTAGTAATGGATACACACACGGGAGAAGGTAGGATGGGCCTCAAAAGCCAGGGATGGGCAGAAAGCCTGGGGAGAAGTGCACTCGACTTAGTGTGACCTTCACCCCTACACAAAGGACAGAGAAACAGTCCCAGAGCAGCGGAGGGTACCATACCCAAACTTCGAGCACTTGCTACAGAGCCGAGGAGAGGGAATGTACTCCTGGACAGAGCACCTGGCACCAGCAAGAATGACAGAGGGCGGAAGGGTCCTACCATCAAAAGTAATCTTCACAACCCGGAGGGGCTGACGGCGACGACCACGAGGGGGACGAGTAAAAGCCCCGAGAGCAATGAGGGCACTACGAGAGTCGACAACAACTACAAAGGAAGATTGACAACGAGAAAGCTAGACACGAAGAGCATAGAGAATCGCATAAAGTTCCGCTGTGAAGATGCTAGTCTCCGGAGGTAAGCAACACATATAAGTGTGATCAGGAAAAACAACAGTAGCCAACACCGTCCGCAGACTTAGAACCATCAGTGAAGATGGAAACGGAGTGGGAGTGAGAAGAAAAGTGCTCAAGGAAAAGGCGTTTTAGAACAGTAGGAGGGGTAAAAGCTTTAGGGATGCGGGTCAAGGACGAACTAAACTGTGGAAGGCGGACTCTCCACGGGGGCAAAGAAGGAACTACATGAGGAGAAATATTAGAAATACGAACGGAAAGAGAATCCTGTAAGCGAGATAACCGGACAGAAAGAGTGAGGCGGTGAAGAGGAACAGGAACCACAGGAGGGTAAAAGTTGATGCACGACAGAGGCGAGAGGAATGATGTTGCAAGGACCGTGCTAGATAGCGAACCCACGTTTGAAACAATCAAGGTACCCCACCTCCAAGTTACGCGGTAATTGGTTCCACAAATCAATAACCCTGTTATCAAACCAGTATTTACCCATGAATTTCCTAAATCTAAACTTAAATTTAAATATAAACTAAATCTTGTATTGAAGTGATAGCGATTTTTTTTCCGTGTTTATTTCCATCCCGATTTTTATATCAGCAAATTTGCAAATATTGCTACTCAAACCCGAATCTCAAACATATATAAATGTTGACCAAACAACCCACTAGAAAGTGAAGGGACGACGACGTTTCCTTCCGTCATGGATCATTCTCTAGTCGATTGTGCGAGAAAATCTCGAGGGAGTGGGTAATGGTGGGGAGGACGAGGGGATGAGGTAGTTAGGGATTGTGGAGAGGACAAGGGAATGGGGGAGGGAGAATTGATAGGGAGGATGTCTGGATTGGGAAGTGGGAGATGGCGGGGAGGACGAGGGGACAGGGAGGGAGGGGGGGGGGTAATGGTGAGGAGGACTGGGAGACAGGGGAAGGTGGGTTTGGTTCAGCAACGCACATGCGTTACCGAGCCACAGTAATGCATGGACGGGTACAGCTAGTTATAAATAAATTCCCAGGACAGAGCCTTGTGGTACTCCAATTAGAACATTTTCCAACCTGTAACTAAGCCCATTTATACTAACTCTGTTTCCTTTGGTATAGCCATGTCCTAATCCAACTTAATATAGCACCCCCAATACCATGAGTCTCAATCTTTTTAGTCAGTCTTTCAAGTGGCACTGCATCAAAAGCTTTGCTGGAGTCAAGGTATACAACATCACAAACCTTACCACTATCTACCGCTTCAACTATGCTGGAATAAAATTATAGCAAATTTGTTTAACATGAACGGACATTTGTAAAACCATGTTGTGAATCATTTATTAATTTATGCTTTTCAAGGCTAATTGGCCGATAGTTTGAAGCAAGTGATCTATCTCCTTTCTTAAAATGTAGAACCCCATTAGCAACCATCCATGACTAGCATTCGGCCTGACTAATGATTTTTAAATACGGTAGACAATTTCTCGCCGAGCCCCTCTTTTCATTCTTTAAACACCCTTGGTAAACACTTCGTCCGGCCCTGAGGATTTGTTTGGTTTGAGTTTTACAATTTGTTTCATAATATCCTCCCTGGTAACTGCTAAACTAGTATACAGTACCTGTCCTCGTCCATACCCATAGATTTGTTCGGCTGAAGGCACAGTGTTAAGTTCCTCCTTAGTAAATACAGAGATAAGATATTTATTAAACATACTACTCATCTCTTCGTCATTATCCGTTATCTGACCTGTCTCAGTTTTTAATGGACCTATCCTTTCCCTAATCTTTCTTCGATATAACTGAAAAAGACCTTTAGGACTGGTCTTTTCTTGCCCTGCATTGCGAACTTCATAGTTGCTTTTTGCTCTCCTTATCTCTTTTTATAACATTTCTTATCAGCTGTTCGAATTCTTGTTCTAAACTGACTTCCTCATTCTTAATCCTTTTGTACCAAGCTCTCTAACTGTATGGTTCTTCATATCCTTTGTTAACCATTCCGGATCATTAGTATTCGATCTATTTAATTTGTATGGTATACAACTTTCCTGTCCTTATCTTGAAGTTATCTTGAGATGATTTGGGCTTTTTAGTGTCCCCGCGGCCCGGTCCTCGACCAGGCCTCCACCCCCAGGAAGCAGCCCGTGACAGCTGACTATCATCCAGGTACCTATTTTACTGCTAGGTAACAGGGGCATAGGATGAAAGAAACTCTGCCCATTGTTTCTCGCCGGCGCCTGGGATCGAACCCAGGACCACAGGATCACAACTCCCGCGTGCTGTCCGCTCGGCCGACCGGCTCCCATATGCTTAGAATATCCTTTGCTTAGGAATATTTTTAAATAAGTTATATTTTGAATCCACATCGAAATCCCTTTTAACATCACCCATCGTTGAGTTCACGTCTCACTCCAAGACCGGCCTACTCCCCAATGCCGAAGACTTTCCAATCTATTTGACCCAAAAAATTTCTTAGGTTATTTAAATCGGCTTTTCGAAAATCTGGGACTTTAACAAAATTTTCTCCTACAGATGTATTCCATTCTATGCTACATCTTACTTCTTTGTGATCACTGTCCCCTAGCTCAATCCCTATTTCGATGTCATTAACTAACAGGGAAACACAAATTAATCTAAAATATTATTGTCCCGAGTTGGTTCCTTAATGTGTTGCGTAAGAAAGCAATCGTCAATTCTTGAAAATCTTCTGCTTCATTATGCCCTGTTCTGTTAAACCAGTTTATTCCATTAAAAATAAAGTTACCCATGACACAAATACTAGGCACCTAGGTCCTCTAGATATTTCATCCCATAGATGCTTTGCTTCCATCCTGCCTAAGTTTGGTGGGCTGTATATACAATTCCTATTATAAAATTATTTGCTTTTCGTTAAATTCTAGCCAAATAGTTTGTGTTGCTCACTTTTGATTCCCTCCGAGATTACATTTAAAATTTTCCCTAAAATATATATGGCTTTTCCCCATCATCTTGTATATCTTTTAGTGTGAAGTAGTTTAAATCCATTTATTTGAAATTCGGCTAATTGTTCTCTATTTTCTACACATCCACGTTTCGGCAAGTGCAATAATACCTATTTTTTCCGTGCACACAAGAGCATTTAAATTGTGTTTTTTGTTTCTTAGACTCCTACTGATAGTAAAATATGCCCTAAGTGTACTGTCATTTTGAGGCCCTTCTCTTTCCCTGATCATTTTGCCAATTTGTTTCCCCTACAAACGCATTCTTTTATTACCTCCTTCCTCATTATCAATTCCCATACCACAATATACTAACAGTTTAAACCGAAATAAGCCCCTGCAACCACAGGTTCCAACGAGTTCGCAACAACAACTCAGCCCTAGACACATGCACCCCATCCCTAGTATACATGGCATCTCTTCCATAGAAGTGTTCTCAGTTATCTATGAAAGATATTGCATTTGATTTGCAACAGTTGTCCAGCCGGCAATTGACACCAAGTGCCCTCGACACTAATTCATTTCCAACGAGTTAAGAGTGAGTTAGGAGTGAGGCACTGATACAGAGGTTTAAGACAGCCATAGAATTAGTCAGGAGCAAGGGAGGAATCCCGATCATATGTGGCATTCTTCCAAAAAAGAGATGTGGAAATGAATGGTTGTCGGGGGCACTTGGTGTCAATTGCCTGCTGGAAAAATATTGCGAATCAAATGCAATATCTTTCATAGATAACTGAGAACACTTCTATGGAAGAGATGACATGTATGCTCGGGATGGGGTGCATCTATCAAGGGATGGGGTGGTTGTTTGCTTTGTTGTCGTGAACACGTTGAAACCAGTGGTTGGAGGCGTTTGTTTGGGTTTGAGGTTTAAACTGTTAATAGGTAGTTGTATGGGAATTAATATGAAAAAAAGGAGGTAATAAAAGTGTGTATGTATGGGAAACAAATAGGCACAATAATCAGAGAAAAAGAAGGGCCCAGGATTATAATAATTAGGGTATATTACACTAACAGTAGAAGTTTAAGAAAAAACAATTTAAATGCTCGTGTCTGCACAAAAAAAATCGATATTATTGCACTTACCGAACCATGGATGAATGTAGAAAATAAAAGTATTGCCTAAATTTCAAATAAATGGATTTAAACTATTTCAGATAGATAGGTATATTAGACGTGGAGGGGGAAAAGCCAAATATGTTAGGGACAATTTGAAATGTAGTCTCAAAGAGGGAATCAAAACCGAGCCCCACACACAAATTATTTCGATAGAATTAAACGAAAAAGCAAATAATCTTATAATAGGAATTATATACAGGCCACCAAACTTAGACAGGATGGAAGCAAAGCACCTATGGGATGAAATATCTAGAGCATCTAGGTCTAACAGTACGTGTGTCATGCGAGTCTAATTTTAGCGGAATAAAGTGGTTAACAGAACAGTGAATAATGTAGATTTTCTAGAATTAATTGACGATTGCTTTCTTATGCAAGACATTAAGGAACCAAAGCGGGAAAATAATAATAATATACAGTTATTGTTAAACAGACAAACACAAATTAATGACATCGAAATAGGGAGTGAGCTAGGGGACAGTGATCACAAAGAAGCCGGATTTAGCATATAATGAAGTAGATCTGTAGGAAAACATTTTGTTAAAGTGCCAGATTTTCTAAAAGACAATTTTAATAGCCTAAGAAATATTTTGGGTCAAACAGATTGGAAAGTCTTGGGCAGGGGGGGTGGGCCGGTCTTGGAGCGAGACATAAACCCAGCGATAGGTGAAGTAAAGAGAGATTTCGACGTGGAATCAAAATATACCTACTTTAAAAATATTTTAAGCAAAGCACAGGTACGTAATATACCATACAAATTGAATAGACCGAATACTAATAATCCATAATGGATACCAAGGGATCTGAAGAATCTTATAGGTAGAAAGAGCTTGATACAAAAGGATTAAACATTTGTACAACTGGTTAGAAATGTAAAAAGAGAGATAAGGAGGGGAAAAAGAAACTATGCCCAAGCTACCTTGGGTGATTATCCCAATCACCGCTGAGTAGTTGGTATGTTGTAGAGTTGAGAAGTGTCCTCTTTCAACCACGTTTCAGTAAACACAATAAAAGTGAATTTGTGTTCAATTGTTTGAATCAGGGCATTGACATCATCAAAGTGCTTGCTAAGAGATCTTACATTCAAATTAATTACAGAAACATTGTGATTACACGCTAAAACATTGTTTACATCATGTGCGTGTAATATCTGCAATTTTGATTAAAGTGCTGATTGTCATAGATACTAGATAAGAGTTTAAGGTCTGGATCTATAATAGTTTGCATAAGAGGGCTGTTTTACAGAAAAGCCAAAAAGACATTGATAAAAGAACTAGCTATGACAAAAATCTATATAAAAACTACACACAAAAATGATGTAGGTTGCTTAAGAGTACTTTCAGGTACACTGTAGGTAATTATTTGCACTAATGATCAAAATTGCACAGGCAAAGCAAAGAGCACAATGGAGCAGTGGTGACTAGTATATAGTCATAGGACATATGATATGTCCTACCCATAGGACATGCCTATCCTATGGGTAGTTATTGGGCCCAGACCCATCCTACAAGTGGTTTGGACCCCTTACCCACCTAGCAGGTGGTAGTAGACCCTATACCCATCCTACAGTAGGTAGTAGACACTATACCATCCTGTTTGCAGTAGTTTACCCCATAGACATTCCAACGTAAGATTTTCTGTTGACGTTCCTACAATACATTCTTTAAAGATTTTTAAAGCACAAACTAATGTGTATAAAGTTGATTAGTGAAGCACTAATCCTGAAAACTGAAAGGGACCTGAAAACTACAATTTTCGTTGTAAGTGAACCAATCACGACTATTCTATCTACGGCGATGGACGACTACTGTGAGACGTAAATTGGTACGTGAGGAAGAGTTTGTGCCTTGGAAAAAATGTAACGGAGTATACCACATATGTACTAATTCATATTCAACATATTGACTAAACATTAAGTCATATATGTACTGTCTTGTGCGAGAGCGGGTTGGGGAAAGAAAGGAATTGCCATGGAAGCAACCAGGACGAGCACCAAGCATCGGCTCCTGGAGATAAGACACAAAGGGGGCCAAAACCGGGAAATCAGAAGTTGGAGTTCAAGGAAATTGGTGTAATATCCACGAATGTTCCACTGAAGAAGAGACATCAACAAAAGGAGAAAAGAGAGCAACAGAGAACAAGTAAGAAACAAAGGGGAAAAAGGAACAAAGCAGGTCAAAGAAGGTCAGGGTCAGCAAAGTCAAGGTTAAGGGGCATGGGTAAACTGAGCAAAGATGGAGGGAAGGGAGCGGGAGAGCAAACCACAGGCGGACGAGCAGGGTCCGTAGGAGGAGGAGACAACTGAGTGGAGCATTCAAGGACAGGAGGAGGAACAGAAAGAGGCGCACCCCAGCAAGGGCAACAACCGAGGAGGCCAAAGAAACTTCCATAGCAGGAACAGCGGGCGTGACCACCGAAACAGGAGGGGGATGGAGCGAGTGTGTCAAGAGGAAGGGGAGGGGGGGGGGGCGAGGAAGAAAGCGAAGCCTTCTTATCCGCCGGAGGGGAGGAAGATGAGCAGCCAGGCTTTCGCTTCTGACTAAGAGAGACAGGCGTCCCAGCAACAATGTACTGGGCAACAGACGCAAGCATCTCAACAGGAGAAGCAGAACGAGAACAAACACGATGGCAGTTGGGAAGAGTGATGGACATCAGCTCGCACTGACAGGCGGCGCGGTTAGTTAATAGACGAAGGAGAAGAACGGAAAGGAGACGAACGGGAAGGAGGATTGGGGGGAGACGAAAAAGACACAGAAGACATGACAGACTGGGCAGAAAGAAGGGGAATCCCAGACAGAGAATCATGAGGGGTCCCTGCGGGACAGAACTCAAAGGAACAGAAGACGCGGCGGTGGGCGTGTCTGGGCGTAAGAGATGGAAACGATTGAGAGACTGAGGAAGGGGAGAAGGATGAGAGCAACACGCTAGCATAAGAGACGTTAGCGTAAGGCGGGAGACTTGGAGAACTTGGCGCCTCACCTCAGGAAAAGACTAACGTTCGGGACCCAATGTAGAGGGAGCTACGGAGCCCAGGCTTCCAACACTGTCCGACTCGAGGGCTTGGTCGCCCAACCCATGAGCCTGAGAAGGTATAAGTGGAACAGAATTAGACATACAACGAGAGGTCAGACTTTCATTCACGAATGTGTCCCATACCCACCATGGAGCCACAATTAGAGGCAGGACACCCAACAAGAAGATATCGCCGATCATGCCGGGGCCCCCTAGGGGTGCGTCGTGAGTATACGCTCCACAAACGCCACCTTAAGAACCGTCAGTCCGTCGAGAACGGGTTCAGTGAGGAGAGGAGGATTGACAATAAAGAGATTCCCCTCGCTCTTGACATCGGGTACTACAGTTTTACGGGTGCAAGAGTATACCTCCTCAAACACCTGGGCATCAAAATAGAAAAAGTCCAAAAGAATAATCAAAACAGGCAAAAGGTCGGTAGGAAATAACAATTAGAAAGGAGAAGAGGGGGTAAAAAAACGAAACAAGGAAAAGGAAAAGTTGCCAAAGCATAATTAGAGAGGACAACAGCAGAAGCACAAGGCTACAAATGGACAGAGGACCGTCCCAAGGAACATTACACACTGGCAGCCGCCCATCAGATCCCCTCACGGCAACAACGAGCTGGACAGGGAAGGGGAAGAAACTATGCAGTTCACATACCAGAGCAAGCAAAGGCAAATCCTAAAGTTTTTTCAGTTATATCGAATTATGTTTAGAGAAAGGATAGGTCTATTAAAAACCTAGACAGGTCAAATAATGGATAGCAAAGAGAGACGTAGTATTTTTTATAAATATTTCATCTCTACTTTCTAAAGAGGACTTATCACTATGCCTTCAGCTGAACAAATTTACGTGGGTGGGGATGACAGGTTGACTAGTTTCGCAGTTACCAGGGAAGATGTTATTCAACAAATAGTGAAACTCAAACAAATCCAACCTGCAATTATCGATTTACTTGAATCGATAATTGCAAATACCATTCGTCTTCATCTTGAAAAATTAATAAATGATTCACAACATGATTTTACAAATTGCTGTTCATGTTTAACAAATTTGCTATCATTTTATTCCAACATAGTTGAGACACTTGACAGTGGTAAGGTTTGTGATGTTTTGTACCTTGACTTTAGCAAAACTTTTTGATACAGTACCATATGGAAGACTGATTAAAAAGATAGAGGCTCATGGTATTGGGGGTGCTATATTAAGTGGGATTAGGGCATGGCTATACCAAAGGAAACATAGTATAAACGGGGGTTAAGTCAGACTGGAATAATGTTGTAAATAAAGTGCCTCAAGGCTCTTTCCTGGGACCTGTTATTCATAATATATATAAATGATATAGATTCAGGTTTGAGCAGCAACACTTGCAAATTTGCCGATACAAAAATCGGGAGGGAAATAATCACGGTAAAAGGCTCGCTATAACTTCAATACGATCTTTATAGGGGTTTGAAATGGTCAAAAGATCGGTAGATACAGTTTAATGCTGACAAATTTAAGGTTTTGAGGCTTGGTAATGATGATAGAGTTACAAGATACGAGTTAGATGGTGTCGAGATTGCATAGTCGGATTGCGAAAGGGATCTGGGAGTTATGATTGGTAAGAATTTAAAACCAAAAGATCAATGCATGAATGTTCTAATAAGGCTAAGGCAAATAGGACAATGGGATTTATTAGTTGAAGCGTTAGTAACAAGACACCTGGTTTTGTTCTTCAGCTGTATCTTGATCTGGTTAGGCCCCATTTAGATTATGCAGTTCAGTTTTGGTCGCCGTAATATAGAATGGATATAAATTCACTTGAACGTGTCCAGCATAGGATGATCGGAAGGAAGGAAGCGAGGAGGAGGAAGGAAATATAGGAAGCAAGTGATCTATCTCCTTTCTTAAAAATTGGTACCACATTAGCAAACTGCCACGACTTTGACACTCTGCCCGACTCTAATGATTTATTAAATATGGTAGACTCTGGCTCGCAAAGCTGTTCTTTGCACTCTTTTAAGTACACACATTGTGACGTTACTTACATGATTGGATGCAAGTAGAAACGTAAGACTGTTACTTACATGATTGGCTTTTATTTTATGGTTGATGATTCTTAGTTGTTCTTCAGTAAGATGAAAAGTTTCGCTGTGGATGAACTTCTGTGTTGTCTGTTGACCCACAGACACCTGCCGCGGCTGTTGACCCCCAGACACCTGCCGCGGCTGTTGACCCACTGACACCCGCCGCTGCTGTTGACCCCCAGACACCCGCCGCTGCTGTTGACCTAAAAACAGCTGCTCGAGCTGGTAACCAAAAAAATCCTGCCGGAGCTGTTGATCCACAAACATCTGCGGCAGCTGTTGACCCACTGACACATGCGGTAGTTCTTCGTGATAATTTACTCCTGCATTCCTCCATCTGTTCTCATACAGGTGTAGTGTATAATACACCATGTAGTAATACCTGTAAGTTAATCATAGAGGAAAGATATAATACACTAGGTGGTAGTACATACAAGGTTATCATAAAGGTAGTGTATTCACCTAGTTGTGTTCCCCTAGTTGTGCTTGCAGGAGTTGAGCTCTGCTCTTTCATCCCGCCTCTCAACTGTCAACTGTTACTACTAATTTTTCACACACACACACACACACACACACACACACACACACACTGCTAATGTAGTACCAATATACAAAAAGGGTGACAGACAAGAGGCACTGAACTACAGGCCAGTGTCCTTAAATTAACTTGTATACCATGCAAGGTGATGGAGAAGATTGTTAGAAAATCTAGTAACACATCTGGAGAGAAGAGACTTCATGACCACCCATCAACATGGGTTCAGGGAGGGTAAATCTTGCCTTACAGGCTTGATAGAATTCTACGATCAGGTGACAAAGATTAAGCAAGAAAGAGAAGGATGGGCGGACTGCATTTTTTTTTGGACTGTCGTAAAGCCTTCGACACAGTACCCCATAAAAGGTTGATGCATAAGCTGGAGAAACAGGCTGGAGTAACTTGAATGTTCAATTTATCTGGCTATTTCTTCAGCCGTATTGAGACTGTAATTGAGAGGCTGCCATGAAATAATTAACTGGAAGTTGTGGATGATTCAACTTCGATGGCAGTCTCACCCAGTATTGTTTGTCTTTATAGACAACTGTGTCCAGATATTGCTGGTAAGTCCACGTATCATCAGGGCTTGGTTTATCAGGGACAATACCTAAAGTGTCTAAATCCCACAGACGATGTACAGGTGGATCAGACTCGTTATCTTCAGCTATTTCTCTGAAATGTAGGGGTGACTGTTCCAAGCCTAGTCACGCCACTATTGAATTGTTAGTTTGTTGGTTGACGCTGTTTTTTGCTGGAAAAGCACTGGTCCAGTAAGCAATTTGCCTCCAGCTGATAACAAATTCATTCTGTGTTGTCTGGTGCATCCTGTTATAAATTTATAATAATAGTCAGCGCCTAGTAGGATACCAACGTCTGTGAGGTAGTCAGAATTTATTTTGTGATCTGCTAGCCTCATGCAGTTTCGTTTGAGATATCTCGCAGTGCGAGCAAGTCCTGTGACCTGCAGGTCTGAAGGAAGTTTATCTACTACTACCGCTTGTATTGGACTAGTGTTAGATCCAAGTCTCACTAACACCTTGACTACTTGGTATTCCCGAGGTCCACTATTAGTCAAGAACCCAGAAATATTCAGTCTCACACTTTTGGCAAGTTTCAATTTCAACTGCTCGACTAATTGTTGTGTGATGAAGGTTTTGTGTGATCCTTGATCAAAGAGACCTCTAGTGTTAACTCTAAACTTCCTATCAATTAGTTTAAGTTGAGCCGTAGGTAGAGTAGTATTATTGCCTGACTCAGTAGCAAGTACATTTATTTCTTGGTGTACCTTGCAATATTGTACTGTGGTAGAATTCATAGAATCCTCCCTAGGTGTCACAGACTGTGTAGAAGTTTTTCTACATAAGGCATAATGATGTACACCTTTGTTGCATCTACTGCATAACCGTAGCTGCACTACACATTTACTGGGATCATGAGAACCCATGCACTTGGTGCATCTGTGTAATTCTTGTAGCCATTTAATCCTGGTATTTAAGTTAGGATAAACATTGCATTTGCAGGTGACATGTTCTTGATCACAGAACAGACACCTTCTCTCTCTGGCTGAGCTTGTCCTTTTAGTACACACATCAGTTGTAGCGTCAGAGGGAGATACAGAATAAATACCTACACTACCACTCCATTTTCCAGTGGATGGAGTAGTCCTAGGTTTGGATTTATTGGACCTATTCAAAGTCGATTTGGGTTTGACTGAGTTGTCAAGGTTAGGTTGTTTAGACTCAAATTTAATCTTATCATGAGTCTTCAACCTGTTAACCGTTATTCTCAGTCCCTCGAATATTTGCTCGAGAGTGAGAAACTCGGTTTTATAGTGTGAGCAGATTTCTGCTAAGATATTTCGAGGTAATTTCCTCTGTAAAAGTAACTTAATTGACCATTCTGAGGCTGGTACATCAACTTTAGTACCTAAGGCCTTCACTAGAGACTACTTCTAGCCTGAAGATTTGGAGTGAGTCTGGTCGGTTACTTGGTGCATTCAGATCCAGCAACTGGTAATACAGGTTAGCTATACTCAACTCCTTGTTGCAATAGTTCAACTTTAGTAGTTTTATAGCTTCCTCATAATTACACTCAGTGAGAGCTATGTTATTAATGACCTTTTTAGCCTCCCCTTTGAGAAGACTAATCAGGTAAGAGAATTTAGAAACTCTGTCAAGAGAAGATTTTTTATGTATATGAACTTCAAATGGAGCCCAAAATGTGTCCCAATTTTCTTCATCCAGCCCTGCACATGTAGGTAAGTCTAAAGTAGGTAGACGAACCTCAGGTAATTGATTACTGGATTGAGACATAGTATTATTTGCATTAGATTTATGTTGCTTTACTATATTGGATAGTATATCAAGTTTATCTTGAGTCTCGTCTTCATACTGGGAAATATCTGCTAGAATTTGATCTATTTCATCAGGATAAGTTTCAGTTGCATTCAGTAGGTTGAGATAAGACTGGCTTGTAGATCTGACTTGATCAAATTTGAGATCAGCTACTCTCAATGATGTTTCTAGTCGACAGTAATCAATGGGAGTTGCTTTAGACAAAGTATCAGACTTATTAATTAGTCTGGTTAAATGACCTTTAAGGCCAATATAGGTTCTCCTTAATTGTTCAGGAGTAGCCATGTTGGCTTTAAGTCCAAGTTTCATAGCACTTGAATAAGTATTACTAATGAAGCTGGGGTACTTGCTCATTACAAGTAATGAGTACTTATCAAGTAATATTGTATATAGCCTAAATTAATCTGGCTAAATTACACTACCTCACTCGAGGTTAAATGTACCTACTTAACAATAAGTAACCAAGGATTTTGAGCAGTGCTTGAATGTCACCATTAACTTTCTTCCGGCTAGTTCTTCTTTATCACCATTAGAAGTAATAGTGATCATTCAGCAGCACTCAAAATTCACACACACAAATAATTGATATGGATATACTCTAATCAGAGTTACCATAAAATTTGAATCCCACCCTTGGTAGGGTCAGCACAAGAATGAATAGTGCGCGCACTACTGACTAGTCCAAGACTAGTTGTAAGAATTTCTACCTAAGAAACTACTAATTTATTTAATCTGCATTTGTGCAAAACTCAGCACAATCACAGCCTAAATTCCTACCTAATAAAGGTTGGCATAAATTAATTTGTGGTGCAATAGTGAATATATAGTTGTGCTGTGTTTTAGTTTTGTTTTTAGATTTTATAGTTTATATATAGGTGCACTTGCACACGCAGGTGAAAATACAAATATGTACAGTTAATTTTGGCTTGCTAGCCACAGCCTTTTATGGTGGTTGATTGTGTTGACCAACTTGTCAACTACATGTGACCTGTACTCACCTGACAGGTGTACACCATCTCTTGCCAGGTTTTGCCTGTATGGTCTGGCTGTAAGTTGAATGTAAGTGGCATCCAATCGTACTCTCTTCCTCAGCCTGAAGTTTATATATTTGGCAGCTCTTTGGTAATATTCTGGACTCACTCCCCAACGATTATTATTGCTTAGTTGGCGAGGTTCCACCAATGTGAACACTACTGAACTGCTAACAAGTTTGAATAAGGAAATTATTGTTTTAAGGTAATTAATTACCTCAGCTGGGTGTCGAGTAGGATGGATATTAATACCACCTAAATAAATAATAGTTAGATGGTGAGGCCACTAACGCAGGTGTTAGTGTGGAGTTATTATAGAAATTGTGAGCTGTTGCTCCTGGTGACCTGAAGATTCTTACCTCAGTGTGAGTGTTGTGGGCAATTTACTGTGTCCCACTAGTGCTACTTTATACACGAGATATAAGCAGCAAATTGGTGTGTACTAGGTTGACCTATGTGGTACTCTGCCGGTAGGCACAATTAATAAAATGTGGTTAGCCTAGATTACTACACACAGTAATTAGTTATGATTATGGTATTAACTGTAATACATCCGGTTCGATAAGGACCATATTATTGTGTTGGGAAGAAAGCTTACTCTCTATTAATTGATTGATATATAATTAATAGATTAATTTGAATTAATCGAAGGACCACCCTATTTTGACTGAAAAGGGAAACAGATAAAGTTAAATGATAAGGACTGAAATACCAGTGCCTATGGATAGGAAACTATTAAAGATTATTCTTTAAACCTCTATGGGCTGTATAATATTAATGTTCGAGAATAAACTTTCCATCCTTCACAAAATTGGGGGTTAATACCAAAAGTAATCTACTCCCAGTACGCTTCATCGAGGCTGGTTCTTCCTCGAATAAAAATTAGTAATTCTACTAAATGCTATTAAGAAACATTAGATAAATTGATTAATGGTAAAAAGATTATGTTGATTAACCAAGCAATTATTATTATTTGACTTTTATGAGGCTAACATATTACGTTAGATATCTCAAATCAAATAAACAATCTTTTTGACTGATCTAGAATTTTCTCAATTAAAGAAATAAAAAGGTTTCAGCTGCTTAGCTGTAATGGTGAATGGAGAGGTAGAGGTGTAATGGCGTCGTCTGCTACTTACTGCAACACGTGAGTTCAAGCTTGGCGTGGGAACATGAAGACCACGACCACTTACAACACAAGCTGAAATTTCAACTGAATATACTAATTGGTTACACCTACTATCTAATATCCTCACTATGCCATAAAAGGAATAAATTTAATTCCTTATGGACGTACTTATTGTTTGGGGAGGTCGCGTAGCATAACGATGGACAGTGCACAGTACAAGGATATAAAGAGTACTCAATATAAACAATACTAAGGCACTTAACCTGCTGGTTGTCCACCGAAGCGATCCTAGATTGCTACTGGAGCAATTACACGCTCCTAGGCCGATTAAATGCAAGGGCCTAACGTAGTATTGATGGAAATCGACTCTCCCAGGACGCACGATGTGATTGTTGGCATCTCTAGCGAAGCAGCATGGCGAATAATGGCGGCATCTCTCCGCCCTCCCTCAACTCATCTCTCGCATTCACAACAGAAGTTACTAATCATGGATAATTCTTTTCCATGTAATTACTGATGTAATGCGTTAATGAGAACCGAGTTGCAATTATAGGTAATTAAATAATAATATTCTCGTTAAATGGTGTTAATCGAGAAATGGAGAGAAATTTTATTTCCTCCTTAGCATTTGCACGTAACAGATAAACTGCTACTTGATAATAATTTCAGTTAAAAATTCTCAGTTTTGGATTATTGGCAGCTATATTATCCCTAGTTAATTATTGTACGGAATACTGATAATTTTAGAGAACCACATTCAATTCTCTAACATACTGGAAATAAATATGTTTAGATGGACATATCTGACGCAATCCTGCCTCTCGATGTCGTGAGAATATTATCAATAGGTTCAGATAAAGAAATATTAATTTATGTTAACACTACCGTTAGCGAAATTAATAACTACTGTAATTAGTATATAATAATGATGTATTATAATGCAATGGTAGTGTGTTAGTGTTGGAAATTTCCAACAGTAAGGAACACCACAAGAATGAAATAGTATGGAACACCACAAGAATGAAATAGTATGGAACACCACAAGAATGAAATAGTATAGAACCCAACAAGAATGGAGTAATGTGCAACCATCACAAAAATTGTGCTGAATGAACACCACATGGATGAAGTATGGAACACCACAAGAATGGAGTAGTATGCAATAGTGTAAACGGAGCCAACTCTCTGCAGTTTTGCTTTTTCCGCCTGCAGCTAATTGGCCCCCTGGGTTTCACCGAAAAAAACGCTCCTGCAGCGAGTTGGCGCCAAGGTTTTACCAAGAAAACGCCCCTGGAATCCTCTGGCCTGGTCATTTTTTTGTTACTTCGGCGACGCCTAGTCCGGGGATGTTTTCAGTTCTTTTTTCCACGCATCGTATTCTATTTTTATTCGACAGTATTACGCAATCTCCTTATAAAATCAATTATCGTCCTCTCTCTTCAATCATTTATAATTCTACAAAATGGGGGATTAAAAGGCCGACTCCCATCGTACTTAAATTTCGTTCCGTCAGAGAACCTGCACAGACATCACTAATGGTTAACGTCATCCAGTTTTCATCTTCCTTGTATAGGACTGTTCTAATATCGTTTATATATTCCCATTTTCAACATTTTTGGTAAGAGGATTAAAAGGCTGCCATCCGACAAGCCTAATGTACAATGACGTCATCTATAATCTTACCATAATAATCCCGTTTTCAGTAATATTCAAGTACATTTTCTTATTGTTTCCCCATTCTCAAAATAACTTTTTTTTCTAGTCAAGAGCGCTTATTAAACATAGGAAATTATATTGCAGATGGTCTTAGTAGGAAACCATACAGGATCTCCAGCTCATTTTAAACACAAACACTACTCACCCCCTGTTGGAGTCTCCAAGTACATGCAAATGTGTTATATAATTTATAAAAAAGGGGATTTGTTCTACTCCCCAAACCCAGACCGAGGTCAGGCTTGACTTGAGAGTTTGGTCCACTAGGCTGTTGCTTGGAGCGCCACGCAGGCCCACATACCCACCACAGCCCGGTTGGTCGGCACTCCTTGGAGGAAACAATCTAGTTCCCTCTTTAAGATGCCCATGGCAGTTCCGGCAATATTTCTTATGGTAGCTGAGAGGGTGTCGAACAACTGTAGACCTCTGATGTTTGTACAACAGCCTGGTGGACCAAACTCTCAAGTCAAGCCTGGCCTCGGGCTGGGCTTGGGGAGTAGAACAACTCCCAGAACCCCATCAACCAGGTATCATCCAGGTATCACGTGGGGGAAGGTCGGAAAACAAAAGACACGCTCGTCCCGGATGTCAGGACATTCAACATGGATATGCACGACCGTAAGAGGGACAACGCGATTTGGACAATAAGGAGCAGGGCGGTGCTCCAACAAGTGACCATGAGTTAAGCGAGTATGGCCAATATGCAACGTCACCAGAGCTGTTTCCCATCGCCGGTTACGGTGGTAGGAGGACAGTCACGAGGACACACAACTCTTAAGAGTACACAGTTTTTTTTCAGTAACAGAAGATCAACAAGCCTGCCAACAGGTAAGGATGCAGGATTGGATAGCCGGGTAAAAGTCGGAATAAAGAATACCTTTACAAGAGATGGGACAAGAGTGGACAGCTTCCCAGGCGGCAGCATCCACACGCTCATTTAAAGAGACACCAATATTGCTGGGAACCCAACAAAACTCAACCGACTTAAATTTACTGTGAACAAGAAACAGCCAATGCTGGATCTCGACAACCACTGGATGAACCGGATTAAAGGACCCGAGAGTCATGAGGGCACTACGAGTCAACAACAACAACAAAGGAAGATTGACAACGAGAAAGCAGGAGACGAAGAGCATAGAGAATAGCAAAGAGTTCCGCTGTGAAGATGCTAGTCTCCGGAGGTAAACGACACATATAAGTGTGATCAGGAAAAACAACAATAGCCTACACCGTCCGTAGACTTAAAGCCATCGGTGAAGACGGAAACGGAGTGGGAGTAAGAAGAAAAGTGCTCAGGGAAAAGGCATTTTAGAACTGTAGGAGCGGTGAAAGCTTTAGTGAGGAGGGTTAAGGATGTACTAAACTGCGGAAGGGGGGGACTCCACGGGGGCCAAGAAGGAACAACTCTAGGAGAAATACTAGAAATATGAACTGAAAGAGAATCCTGTAAGCGAGATAACCGGACAGAAATGGGAAGGTGGTGAAGAGGATCAGGAACCGCAGGAGGGGTAGAAGTTAAAGCATGACAGAGGCAAAAGGAAGGATGATGCAAGGATCGTGCAAGATAGCGTAGACAGTAGCGATCACGGCGGTTCTGGAGAGACAGGAAGCCAGTGTCAACATACAAGCTGAGGACGGGAGTCGAACGAAAGGCATCAGAGCTGAGGCGCAACCCAGTATGGTGTAAAGCATCTAGACGCCAAAGAGTAGGAGGAGAAGCAGACGAGTAAGCAGGGCAACCATAATCGAGCTTAGACAAGACGAGAGAGGAATGTAAAGCAAGGAGTGCGCGCCTATCCACTCCCCCAAGAAATATGGGACAATACCCGATGAAGGGCAAGGGCCTTAGAGCACTCAACACGGTGGTAAGAGATATGGGGAGACCAAGACAAACGAGTGTCAAAGAATAACCCCAAAAGCTTTGAAGAATCTTTGTACTCAAGGAGATGACCATAAAGTGACAACGAGGGATGAAGAACGACCCGTTTCGGAGTAAGAGTTATGGCACAAGTCTTAGTAGAAGAAACTGAAGCCATGATCGGTGGCCCAAGACGACTCGGCATCAATCACAAGTTGAAGCCGACATCGAAGGAGAGGCGAAACATCACCCTGACAGCAAAGGCTAAGATCATCGGCATACAGAGCGGAGAAGATGCCTGAAGTTAGAGAGGAAAGAAGACCATTGAGGGCAACCAGAAAAAGTAGTGCTCAGAACACTACCCTGGGGCACACCTTCGTATTGCTGAAAAAAGGCAGAGAGAGTGGTACCAAGCCTCACCCGAAAGGAACGACGAGAGAGGACGCTGCAGAGAAAAAGTGGGAGATGACCACGAAGGCCAAAAGAATGAAGTTGGGATAAAATATGATAACGCCAAGTGGTGTCGTAAGCCTTTTCTATGTCAAAAATGACGGCAATAACGAAGGTCTTCGCAGCAAAAGCAGTACGAATATAGACCTCCAAGTTCACCAGGACACCTGTTGTGCTGCGGGACTTGCGGAAGCCTGAGAAGGGGATAGGAGGTGAAGGGGTTCCAAGAACCACATCAGACGAACGTTAACCATACGTTCAAAGAGTTTGCAGACAACTTGTAAGGGCAATAGAGCGATAGTCCTTGGGGATGTTCCCAGAGACCCTGGTTTGCAAACAGGGAGGACAACGGCATCGAGCCAGTCCTCAGGGACTGACGACGACTCCCAGATCCGATTATACAGACTCAGTAAATACCGAGACGTGCATGGAGGGAGATGGCGAAGCATCTTATAATGAATGCCATCGGAGCCCGTTGCCGTAGAACCGCAGAGGGCCAGGGCTGAACGAAGTTCAGAGAGAGAAGGGATCGTTATAGGGAAGTCGAAGACGAGTGCAGAAATCGAAACGACGAGATTCAAGAACAGGCTTACGAAGAAGGAAAGATTGGGGAAGATGAAGACCAGAGCTAACAGAAGAAAAGTGGGAACCCAGTTCGGTTCCCACTTGTTCCACTCGTCAGACCATCACCCCAAAGGGAATGACGACAATTGAAATCACCCAGCAGGAGCACAGACTCCAACAAAGAGTCCAGTAGGCGTTTCAGAGCAGTAAGAGAAAGTGGGACACACTGGGGGAGATAAATGGAACAAACTGTATACCATTTCCCCACAAAGATACGAGCAGCAGAACAATGGAGAGACGAAGGAAAAAGTAAGGGAACAAAGGGAACATCAGAGTGAATCAAGAGAGCAGAAGAATTAGGAGCCCCAGAAACAGCTGGGGGGGGGGGGGAGAAAGGAATAGCAACGAAAGCGACCAGGACGAGCACCAAGCATCGGCTCCTGGAGACAGACACAAAGGGGCGAAAACCGCGAAATCCGAATCTGGAGTTCAAGGAAATTGGCGTAATAACCTCGAACTTTCCATTGAAGAATAGACATCGATGAGAAGAGAAAGGACAACAACAGAGAACAAGGAAGAAACAAAGGCGAAAGAGAAACATAGCACTTAAAAGAATATCAGGGTCGGGATCAGGGTCAGCAAAGTCAGGGTTAGGGGGCATGGGTAAACTGCGCAAATACGAAGGGAAGGAAGTGGGAGAACAGACCAGAGGTTGACGGGCGGGTCCGAAGGACGAAGGAAGAGGAGACAACTGAGAGGAGCAGTCAAGGACAGCAGCAGGAAGAGGGGGAGTAGAACAAGGGGAGCGCACCTCAGCAAGGTCAGCAACCGAGAGGGAAGCAGGGGCCAAAGAAACCTCAATAGCAGGAACAGGGGGCACAACCACTGAAATGGGAGGGGAAGGAGCGATAGAGGCAGAAGTAGGGGCCGAGGAAGAAAGGCAAGCCTTCTTACCCGCCGGGGAGGAGGAAGGCGAGGAGCCAGGCTTACGCTTATGACTTAAAGAGACAGATGTCCCAGCATCCACGTACTGGGTAATGGATTCCAGCATCTTAACAGGAGAAGCTAAACGAGACCACACACGACGGCCGTTTGGAGAGCGATGGACATTAGCCTACACCGGCAGGCGGCGGGGAGTGTCAATAGACGGAGGGGAAGGAGGATCAGAGGGAGACGAGGAAGAAGACACAGGAGACATGACAGACCGGGAAGAAAGAAGGGGAACCCTAGACAGAGGACCAGGAGGGGGACCCATCGGGACAGAACTCGAAGGAACAGAGGAGGGGGCAGTGGGCGTATCAAGGTTGAAGGCCCGGAAAAGGTTGCGAGTCTGAGGAAGGTGAGAAGGACGAGGAGAGGAAGAGCGCAACACGTAAGCATACGAGACGTTAGCATAAGGCGAGAGCCGGCTAACCTGGCGCCTCGCCTCAGGAAAAGATAAACGCTCCTGGAGCTTCAGGTTGAGGACGGCTGCCTCAAGCTTGTAATGGATACACACACGGGAGAAGGCAGGATGGGCCTCACCGCAGTTGAGGCAACGAGCCTGAGGAGAAGAGCACTCCGACTTAGAGTGACCTTCACCTCCACACAAAGGGCAGAGCGACAGACCCAGAGCAGCGGAGGGCACAATGCCCAAACCTCCAGCACTTGTTACAGAGCCTAGGAGATGGAATGTACTCTTGGACAGAGCACCTGGCACCAGCAAGAATGACAGATGGTGGAAGGGTCCTACTATCAAAGGTAATCTTCACAATCCGAAGGGGTTGACGGCGACGACCACGAGGGGGACGAGTAAACGTGTCTACCCGGAGGACAGAATGGCCCTGGGCCAAGGCTATGCTGAATATCATGGCAGTCTTGCAGATTCCGAACACCGGTTGCAACATGGGGAGGGAGGAGAATAGTGCCAACACTGGCATTTAACTGCGCGTTCTTGGAGACCCGAACAGGGGTCTCGTTAAGGCAGGATAAAGCAACCAAGCGGGAGGCCGCAGCCAGAGAAGGAGCAGCAACGACACGTGTACCGAGACGGGTGGGATTGAAGGTCACAGAGGCATCCACGGAATCAGCAAGGAGCCTGTGAAGCGAGAAATCGTCAGGAGGAGCAGAATCAAGAGGGAGGAGATCAAAGTATTTGGCCCACGAAGCGGGACCAACTACGGCTTGATGTGCATCAAAACGGGAAGGAATCGAGCAAGTGTGCATGTCGAGGACTACGTTGAGAACCCCCAGAGAGAGAGGGGTTAAAAGGCGCAGTAGTTACAACAAGAGACTGAGCCGTGCCAGGGGACGAGGTAGTAACCACTGGGGACTTGGGGCTCGACCCAACCACAGAGGAGGGAGGGGAGCCGAGGGGAGTAGTCAGAGAGGCCAAAGGAGGAGCCAGGTCAAGGCCCAATGCAGCGGAGGCTACAGAGCCCGGTCTTCCAATACAGACCGACTCAGGGGCTTGGTCACCCACCCCACGAGCCTGAAGAATGTAAATGAACAGAATTAGACATAGGTACAAAAAGAAAAATATTCATTCACGAATGTGCCCCCATACCCACCATGGAGCCATAATTAGAGGCAGGACACCTAACAAGAAGCCATTGCCGATCATGCCGGGGCTCGCTGGGGTGCGTCGTGAGTATACACCCGACAAACGCCACCTTAAGAACCATCAGTCCATCAGGATTGGGTTCAGTGACGAAAGGAGGATTGACAATAAAAGGTTCCCCTCGCTCTCGACATTGGGTACTACAGTTCTACGGGTGCAAGAGTATGCCTCCCCAAGCACCCGGGCGTCAAAATAGAAGAGGTCCAAAAGAATAACCAAAACAAGCAAAAGGTCGGCAGGAAAAGACAAACAGATAGGAGAAGAGGGGGGAGAAAAACGAAACATAAGGAAAAGGAAAAGCGTTCCAGCACAATTGGAGAAGACAGCAGCAGGAGCATAAGGTCACAAAAGGCCAGAGGACTGTCCGACGGAGCATCACACTGGCAGCCGTCCACCAAGCCCCATCACGGCGCCAACAGGCCGGATGGGGAGGGGGATGTTACGGCCCTCTCGGGACGCAACGGGGTTCTTGCTCTGATGTTGTTAGAGGAAGATATAGGTATCCGTTCCCAAGCCAGTAGTGGCTATCAAGGGATGAGATCCGTGACGCAAGTAACTTAAAAGGGAGTAGGGAAAGAAAGTTAAGAACTTAATATTATATAATGTTCACCATCACCATTTAAATATATAAAAGTAAAACGTACACAAGGGGGAGGGGTATTAACACTTTACAAAGGGGATCTACACTGTAGTCTTCTGCTGGAGACTATGGATCCTCGAAGCTAGGTGCTGAGTCCGCGGTGCTTTCTTCGTGGCCTCAAGACGTGTCCTCTGAGAACGCCGAGCCTACCCTGGCCACAGGTCAGCCACAACACAGGTCCACTGGGGGCACCGTCGTGGAGGCCGTCAACCACACGTCCAGCAGGTCTGCTGGCAGGTACTGAGCCACCAAGGCTGGTACGGCCACTCCACGAACGATAAAAGGGGTACGCCCTAGACAGGAGTCTCGTGTGATATCACCAATCACCCTCCTGTCCTCAATACCCCAGTGGATTATCGTCTCCAACCGTCGGTCCCGGGTAAATCCTTCCACTGCCACTCCACTGGCAGGCTTAACACACCACAGTGTTCTTCCGGGGGGACGACGTCGCAACAGCTGCAGCAAACTTCACAGTATGGAGACTGGCTGCCTCGGGTAGACTGACTCCACTTCCATCACAGTGGTCCCAGGTCGGCTCTGTAAGCAGACACGTCATCAATAACTGGGACACTAATACACCACACTCACAGGCTCAGATACTAACACCTGACGTATCCAGTCCATAGATGGCGCTGTCGTCGGAGCACCACCTCACCAGAGGTCAGGAGCGGCGGTGTCGAGCGCTGAACCAGACTGGAAACTGGTCCTCGAGGCCAGTACACGCTGTCCTCACTAGGTGTCGTCGTTCGTTTGGCGGGGGTTTCGGGAGCTGACCCACAGATGGCGTGTTTGTCACTGCTCCAGGCTCGGACGCTGGGTCCGGGTTCGTAACAGGGGAATTACATGAATAAAAACCCATCTAGATACCATTCATATGAATAAACCAATGTGGTTATGTCACAATGAAATATATTAGTGATTAATAAAAAGCTGAGTTTTGTGATAAGGCACACTGGAATTATAATTTAACACCAGTCACTCTAAATGGTACACTTGTACATACATACACTAAAAATACACAAATTAAAACATGCATGATAAAACTAACACATTTACACTCTATATGGCATTTACGCACAAAGTATGACATTTCCACATCAATATACCATTTATGCACAATGTATCATTTACACAAAATATGCATTTATAGACAAAATATTTCCATTACATACAAAATATGCCAGTTGCACACAAAATATACAATATACACAAAATATACCTTTTACACACAATATATAATTTACACAAAATATGCAAGTTGCACACCAAAAATATACCATATACGCAAATGTTGCATGTATCCTCAAAGTATGACATTTACACAAAGTATGATATTTGCATATATGCTCATACAATAACAAACGTACTTTAACTAAAATTACACAATTTCATAAAAATGATTTTCACAAAATTCACACACACACTGACATATAAACCAAATACACTATCACACTTGCTCACGAGGATCTATTTTTCAAATAACATATACAGAACTTACACATATACACAATTTGCGCTAAAACGCAGTTGAATCAGTTCCACTTAAGCAATTAAAACAACTTGCATAAATACACTATTTGCATAACAATTATAATAAAACATGGTGTCACGTTTCGTCCCCTTCCTTCCTTATGAAGTTTGGGTTATTCACATGGGTCTCCGCCTTCCCCCCCCACCGTACCAGAGCACCAATACTCGCCCTGGGGCCCCCCAGTCTACTAAGAGCTGGCCTTGAATTGTGCCCCTGAAGAGTGGGAAAATCCAAACTTACCTCTCACTCTCGGTTGAACTTGCCAACCATGACACTGGGGAAATACACAGGTCAAGCGTTACCTCATTACTCTCCCTCGGTCGCCAAGGTCGCCTGCTGGGTGCTTGCACTCGTGTTCCAGCAACACTTCTCAGTTGTCTTATTCGTTGTCATAAACCAAGG
Organism: Procambarus clarkii; assembly: GCF_040958095.1. NCBI lineage: Eukaryota > Metazoa > Arthropoda > Malacostraca > Decapoda > Cambaridae > Procambarus > Procambarus clarkii. The sequence goes on along the minus strand of NC_091215.1, from coordinate 9,394,209 downwards.
ACTTAATATCAGGTGCAGTGCAGTGTGATATAAATGATTTAATCAAATAGCCCCAGAGATGGTAGGCTTCTATCTTGAGGTTATCTTGAGATGATTTCGGGGCTTTAGTGTCCCCACGGCCCGGTCCTCAACCAGGCCTCCACCCCCAGGAAGTAGCCAATGACAGCTGACTAACACCCCAGGTACCTATTTTACTGCTAGGTAACAGAGGCATAGGATGAAAGAAACTCTGCCCATTGTTTCTCGCCGGCGCCTGGGATCGAACCCAGGACCACAGGATCACAAGTCCTGCATGCTGACCACTCGGCCGACCGGCTCCCTCAAAGACAGTGTTAAAATCTATAAGTTTTCTGAAGAAAACTACATTGGATCCGCATAGTGATTAATATACGTGGACATATCCCAAACCCTCCCTGCCCCCACTCAAATGTTCAGCTGAATCTCCCTCCCCCCACACACAATCCCCAACCTTCTACCCCTCCCCTCCTCCCGCCAAGTCCTCCCTCCCCCCCTTTCCTTCCTGTCTTCCCTCCCCTTTCACCCCATACCCTCTCTGTCCTTTCCCCTTCACTGGATCCCCCACCCCTCATCCCAGTATCCTCTGAGACCCTGTTATCCACCTCACACCCATGGAACAGCTTCCCCCACCAGCAGAACACTCACCAATAAGGCGATTTGAAAAGGGACAGAAGAAAGTGAGCCTCAAAGCAATGTACACTAACATAGATGGAATTACAAATAAAGCAAATGAGCTTGGAGAACGGGTACTAGAGGAAAACCCAGACATAATAGCCCTCACAGAAACAAAGCTAATGAAAAAGATAACAAACGCAGTGCTCCCACAGGACTATTATGTTATGAGGAAAGAGAGGGAAGAAAGAGGTGGGGGTGGTGTAGCTCTGCTGGTAAGAAAAGGCTGGGATTTTGAGGAGATGGTTATTCAGGGCTGTGAAGGTTTCAGTGACTACATAGCAGATACCATAACAAATGGAGGGAGAAAAATTATAGTCGTAGTCATATATAATCCACCACCAAATGACACAAGACCTAGACAGGAATATGATAGAAACAACATGGCCACCATTGACATAATAAAAAGAGCAGCTTCTGTTGCTAGCAGGAATGGATCTGGACTACTAATTATGGGAGAATTCAACCATGGCAAGATAGATTGGGAGAACAGAGACCCACATGGAGGACCAGAAACATGGAGAGCTAAGCTACTGGACGTGGCAACAAGAAACTTTCTAAGCCAGCACATCAAAGAACCAACAAGAATGAGAGGAGAAGATGAACCAGCAATGCTTGATTTAATATTTACCCTGAATGAGTGGGATACAAGGGAAGTTAAGATGGAAGCGCCCTTGGGAAGGAGTGACCACAGTGTATTGAACTTTGAGTACCTGGTAGAGCTAGGAATTATCTCCCCAAAAGAGAACTAGGAATCTAAAGGCTGTGATCAAAATTCAAAGTTCATTTGTTCAAAATCTCTAACCTCAGAAAGTTCTTCACCGATTGCTTTGAAATTTTTACACAACGTTCCATTCTCATCTGAGGGGTTTTTTATATACATATTATATAGATGTCATGTATGTGATGGGAATTTTTTTTTTTTTTTAAAGAGTGTCATCTGTTGAATGTAAGAGCAATGCACACTGTAATATCCAAAAGTTCTGCAATGATTGCTTCAAAATTTTGATGTGTCATTTGAATACGTGTGTTTTTATATACCTACTATATAGATGCCACACCTATGATGGGTAAAAACATGTTTTTTTTTTAAACGGTGCCATCTGTTGCACGTAATTGCAACACACACTATAGTAAATATGTTCAGATTACAATGACAAATTGAATTTTCATTTATTTTGATTAATTTTCATTTTGATTTAATTATTTTGTGTGACATTATGTTGGAATTGAGCTGTGTTTACCATAACATTAATTTTATGAGTATAGTTTAATTTATTTTTTCATTGTTTTTCCATTTCGTTTTTTACATGTTTTTCTTATATATCAGTGATGGGAACATCATGTAATTTGGAAATGCATCGAACGAGGGAATGGGGCATAGTGGGGAGGACGAGGGGACGGGAGGGGGAGGATTGTGGATAGTACTTGGGGACGGGACGTGCGAACATGGTGGGGAGGAAGAGGGGACGGAGGAGACGAGGGGACACGGGAATGGAGAATGGTGGGTAGGATAAGAGGACAGGCGAGTGGGGGGGATCATGGGGAGACGAGGCGACAGTAGAGTGAGGAATGGTTAGGAGGACGAGGAGGAGATGGGGAGGTGGGAATGGTGGGGATGACTGGGGGATAGGGAAAGGTTGCTGTGGCTCAGCAACTCACGTGCGTTGTTGAGTCACAGCAACGCGTGGCCGGGTACAGATAGTTGATTTTAGAAATATCTGTAAACATTTTGTTGCATAATTTATGTAATCTCTGAAAAAATTGTATTATTGCACTAATGATATTTTTGATGACTATCTCAAGACAAATCCTTTATTATATGTTAATGTGATAGCTGAATGTCATAGAAATTATTTCAGTTGACAGTTGTGTTGGTAGAGTCATTTTGAATGCTGAAAAATCGTTGAATAATGCATTTTTTATTTTTTCTCCCTTTCTAATTTTGCTGCGATGTTGAACCTTGGATCAGGTGGAGCCTTTCTTACATATAATACGTCCATAAAGTTTGATTAAAATTAAGTAACTTAATATTCAAAGTTATGCCCCCTAAGTCCTGACCTGTTACAACTGACTCCATCTGTTACGCAAGGTCAGTGACGCTACACTTGGTACCGCGGGTCACTGTGACGCTACACTTGGTACCGCGGGTCACTGTGACGCTACACTTGGTACCGCGGGTCACTGTGACGCTACACTAGGTACCGCGGGTCACTGTGACGCTACACTAGGTACCGCGGGTCACTGTGACGCTACACTTGGTACCGCGGGTCACTGTGACGCTACACTTGGTACCGCGGGTCACTGTGACGCTACACTTGGTACCGCGGGTCACTGTGACGCTACACTTGGTACCGCGGGTCACACTGTGACGCTACACTTGGAACCTCGGGTCACACTGTGACTACACTTGGAACCGCGGGTCACACTGTGACTACACTTGGAACCGCGGGTCACACTGTGACTACACTTGGAACCGCGGGTCACACTGTGACTACACTTGGAACCGCGGGTCACACTGTGACTACACTTGGAACCGCGGGTCACACTGTGACTACACTTGGAACCGCGGGTCACACTGTGACTACACTTGGAACCGCGGGTCACACTGTGACTACACTTGGAACCGCGGGTCACACTGTGACTACACTTGGAACCGCGGGTCACACTGTGACTACACTTGGAACCGCGGGTCACACTGTGACTACACTTGGAACCGCGGGTCACACTGTGACTACACTTGGAACCGCGGGTCACACTGTGACTACACTTGGAACCGCGGGTCACACTGTGACTACACTTGGAACCGCGGGTCACACTGTGACTACACTTGGAACCGCGGGTCACACTGTGACTACACTTGGAACCGCGGGTCACACTGTGACTACACTTGGAACCGCGGGTCACACTGTGACTACACTTGGAACCGCGGGTCACACTGTGACTACACTTGGAACCGCGGGTCACACTGTGACTACACTTGGAACCGCGGGTCACACTGTGACTACACTTGGAACCGCGGGTCACACTGTGACTACACTTGGAACCGCGGGTCACACTGTGACTACACTTGGAACCGCGGGTCACACTGTGACTACACTTGGAACCGCGGGTCACACTGTGACTACACTTGGAACCGCGGGTCACACTGTGACTACACTTGGAACCGCGGGTCACACTGTGACTACACTTGGAACCGCGGGTCACACTGTGACTACACTTGGAACCGCGGGTCACACTGTGACTACACTTGGAACCGCGGGTCACACTGTGACTACACTTGGAACCGCGGGTCACACTGTGACTACACTTGGAACCGCGGGTCACACTGTGACTACACTTGGAACCGCGGGTCACACTGTGACTACACTTGGAACCGCGGGTCACACTGTGACTACACTTGGAACCGCGGGTCACACTGTGACTACACTTGGAACCGCGGGTCACACTGTGACTACACTTGGAACCGCGGGTCACACTGTGACTACACTTGGAACCTCGGGTCACTGTGACATCGATCAAGATCGACCAAGTGCTTGGTACAATGGGCGTCATTCCAACTTATGTCAACACATCTATACTGGATCCCACCCTATGTCAACAACCTGGAAACATGGCTTGGAATGGAATATTTTACGTGATTGACAGTGCCAGAATTTCCACCAACTTAATAGGGGTCACCCTGGGAGCCGACAACTATATATTTGGGACATGAAGCAGACCCCAACCCGACTATGTTGGTTAAATACCTCACGGTAATCACTTTGCAATATTGGGCGAGGTTATGCAAGCTTATGGCCTTTAACATTGGGCAGACATCTTGCTTTTTTTATTTAGATTCCAAAGGGTCTTATTATAGTGGAATTCCAGAGACTCGGCTGGTCCCCTTCCACCAAGTTGGAGAGGGTCGCTATGCTATCCAACACTAATTTAAAGGGAGCAATGGGACGAACCCCATTGCATTTGTATAATGTTTCTTATATTTTATCCAGATGTGATTAAAATTTTTGTTACTGTTGTGATCATTTATACTTTTTATCCTGAAACTTCTCACCGCAAGAAAGACCCGAATATAATTATAATATAGGGTTAACTCACCTTCTTGGAAAATGGAAGTGATCTGTGCAGTAAATCAGAAGGGTAGCTAAGCAGTAGAAGGCCTCTGTGACAGTAGTATACGTGAGAGAAGAGTGTGGGTGAAGCAGCAGGTCGACGGCCCTCTCCACGTCCCACACGTCCACCGACACTGCCAACATTAAGTCATTGCTAATACGCTTCTCTCACCTTATAATAAGGGATAGGTGAATTATGGAGTATATTTCCTTGTCGATAATCAATAACATTTCCTTCTGAATGACATTTGTTGTTCGTTATCAGCAAGGGTGAGTAAGTAGTAAGTAATTATCAAAAGACGGCACCAAACCGGGAAGGCTATCAAATGCGCAAAATAATCTGAGGGCGCTAAATATCACCAAGGATGCCAATACGAGAACAAAAACGCATAAGGCGAACGATATCAAAAGTATCCGAGTCTCCAAGGATACTATTGAGGGACAGGTGACCGTGAGGGGCAGTCGGAAAGCAAGTCACACGCTCGTCCTGGAAGTCAGGACATTCAAGAAGGACATGCACAACCGTAAGAGGGACAATGCAACTAGGACAATAAGGAGCAGGGCGGCGCTCCATCAAGTGACCATGGACTAAGCGAGTATGGCCAATACGCAACCTCGCCTGAGCTGTTTCCCACCGCCGGTTACGGTGGAAGGAGGACGGCCACGAAGAAACACTGTATTTAAGAGTACGTAGTTTGTTACCAGTAACAGACAACCAAGAAGCCTGCCAACGGGTAAGGACGGAGGAATGGATAACCGGGTAAAAGTTGGAATAAAGAATACCTTTACGAGAGATGGGACAAGAGCGGACATCTTCCTTGGCGGCAGCATCCGCACTCATTTAAAGACACCAATATGGCCGGGAACCCAACAAAACTCAACAGACTTAAATTTACTGTGAACAAGAAACAGCCAATGCTGGATCTCGACAACTACTGGATGAATCGGATTAAAGGACCCGAGAGCCATGGGGGCACTACGAGAGTCAACAACTTCAAAGGAAGACTGACAACGAGAAAGCAGGAGACGAAGAGCATAGAGAATAGCATAAAGCTCCGCTGTAAAGATGCTAGTCTCTAGAGGTAAGCGACACACAAGTGCGATCGGAAAAACAGAGTAGCCAACACCGTCCGCAGACTTAGATCCATTGGTGAAGACAGAAACGGAGCGGGAGTGAGAAGAAAAGTGCTCAAGGAAAAGGCGTTTTAGAACCGTAGGAGGGGTAAAAGCCTTAGTGATACGGGTCAAGGATGTACAAAACCGCTGAAGAGGGACTCTCCACGGGGGCAAAGAAGGAACAACACGAGGAGAAACATTAGAAATACGAACGGAAAGAGTCCTGTAGGCGAGATAACCGGACAGAAAGAGGGAGGTGGTGAAGAGGAACAGGAACCGCAGGAGGGGTAAAAGTTAAAGCACGACAGAGGCGAGAGGAAGGATGTTGTAAGGACCGCACAAGATAGCGAAGACAGTAGCGATCACGGCGGTCTTGGAGAGTAGAAGGAGAAGCAGACGAGTAAGCAGGGCAACCATAATCGAGCTTAGACAGGACGAGAGAGGAATGTAAAGCAAGGAGTGCGCGCCTATCTGCCCCCCCCAAGAAGTATGGGACAAGACCCGAAGGAAGGCAAGGGCCTTAGAGCACTCAACACGGAGGTAAGAGATATGAGGAGACCAAGACAAACGAGTGTCAAAGAATAACCCCAAAAGCTTTGAAGAAACTTTGTACTCAAGGGGATGACCATAAAGTGACAAAGAGGGACGAAGAACGACCCGTTTCAGCGTAAACGTCATGGCACAAGTCTTAGAAGTAGAGAACTTGAAGCCATGATCGGTGGCCCAAGATGACACGGCATCAATTACAAGTTGAAGCCAGCGCTGAAGGAGAGGCGAATCATCAACCTGACAGCAAAGGGTAAGATCATCGACATAGAGAGCGGGGAAGACACCTGAAGGAAGAGAGGAAAGAAGACCATTGAGGGCAACCAGAAAGAGTAGTGCTCAGAACACTACCCTGGGGCACACCTTCGTATTGCTGAAAAGAGATAAAGAGAGCGGTACAAAGGCGCACCCGAAAGGAACGACGAGAGAGGAAGCTGCGGAGAAAGAGAGGGAGATCACCACGAAGGCCAAAAGAATGAAGTTGAGATAGAATATGATATCGCCAAGTGGTGTCGTAAGCCTTTTCCAGGTCAAAAAAGACGGCAACAACGGAGGTCTTCGCAGCAAAAGCAGTATGAATATAGACCTCCAAGTTCACCAGGACATCTGTCGTGCTGCGGCACTTGCGGAAACCAAATTGAGAAGGGGAGAGGAGGTGATGGTGTTCCAGGAACCACATCAGACGAACGTTAACCATACGTTCAAAGAGTTTGCAGACACAACTTGTGAGGGCAATAGGGGGAAAGTCCTTAGGGGAAGTACCCAGAAACCCCGGTTTGCGAACGGGGAGGACAACGGCATCGAGCCAGTCCTCAGGGACTGACGACGACTCCCAGATCCGATTATACAGACTCGGTAAATACCGAGACATGCACGGAGGGAGATGGCGAAGCATCTCATAATGAATACCATTGGGGCCCGCCGCCGTAGAACTGCAGAGCGCCAGGGCAGAACGAAGTTCAGTGAGAGAAGGGATCATTATAGGGAAGCTGAAAACGAGTGCAGAAATCTAAAGGACGAGACTCAAGGACAGGTTTACGAAGAAGGAAAGATTGGGGAAGATGAAGACCAGAGCTAACAGAAGAAAAGTGGGAACCCAGTACGGAAGCGACCTGCAACGGGTCCGCCACAAGAGTATCATGGAGGTGAAGGACCGGTGAAACATCGGGAGCGAACTTGCCCGCTATCTTGCGGATACACTTCCAGATCTGGGGCAGAGGAGTTCCGGACGTAATTGTTGAGACATAAGACACCCAACATTCACGTTTAGCCGTACGGATGGCCCTACAGGACACCGCACTCGCTTTCCGAAAGAAAAGAATAGAATCGGTCGTCTGCCTACGGCGGTGCCTCTTCCAGGCTGCACGCTTACAGCGGACAGCCCGAGCACAGTCCGCATTCCACCAAGGAACGCACTTCCGAGGACCCCGAGAGGAATAGCGTGGAGGGCAGCGTTGAAGACTGTCATGAAAAAGGAGGAGAGCGCGAGAGAGAGGGAGAGGTCAGAGAGAGCAGCACTGAAGGTAAATAGGGTCCAGTCCACCTTAGCAAACCGCCACCTAGGGAAAGAGAGGGAAGGGCGAAAAGAGAAAAAGGAAACAAGGATGGGGAAATGATCACTTCCATGGAGGTCATCAAGAACCTGCCACGTGAAATCTAAGTAAAGAGAAGAAGAGCAGAGAGAAAGATCAAGACAGGAAAGGGTGTGAGTCCGAGAGTCCAAATGAGTGGGCTCACGAGAATTCAGAAGAGACAGGGAAGAAGAGAGGATAAACGGCTCAAAAAGGCGACCCCGGGTATTCGTCAGAACGTCACCCCAAAGAGAATGACGACAATTGAAGTCATCCAGCAGGAGCACAGGCTCCGGCAAGAAGTCTAGGTGATGTTTCAACTCAGGAAGAGAAAGCAGGACACTCGGGGGGAGATAAATGGAACAAACTGTGTACCATTTCCCCACAAAGACACGAGCAGCAGAACAATGAAGAGGTGAAGGAAAAAGTAAAGGAACAAAGGGAACATCAGCACGAATCAAAAGAGCAGAAGAATTAGAAGCCCCCAGCAACGGCTGTGGGGGGGGGGGAGAAAGGAATAGCCACGAAAACGACCAGGACGAGCACCAAGCATTGGCTCCTGGAGACAGACACAAAGGGGCGAAAACCGCGAAATCAGAAGTTGGAGTTCGAGGAAATTGGCGTAATAACCTCGAACGTTCCATTGAAGAAGAGACATCGACGAGAAGAGAAAGGACGAAAACAGAGAACAAGGAAGAAAGGCGAAAGAGCAACAGAGCACGTTAAAGAATATCAGGGTCGGTATCCGGGTCGGGATCAGGGTCAGAAAAGTCAGGGTTAGGGGACATGGGTAAACTGAGCAAAGATGGAGGGAAGGAGGCGGGAGAACAGACCAGAGGTGAGCGGGCGGGGTCCAGAGGAGGAAGAGGAAACAACGGAGGGGAGCAGTCAAGGACAACAGCAGGAAGAGGGGGGGGGGGGCAGAAAGAGGGGATCGCATCTCGGCAAGGGCAGCAACCGAGAGGGAAGCGGGGGCTAAAGAAACCTCCATAGCAGGAACAGGGGGCGCAACCACCGAAATGGGAGGGTTATGGAGCGAGAGAGGCAGAAGTAGGGGCCGAGGAAGAAAGCAAAACCATCTTACCCGCCGGAGAGAAAGAAGGAGAGGAGCCAGGCTTACGCTTCTGACTTAGAGACAGGTGTCCCAGCAACCACGTACTGGGCAACGGATTCTAGCGTCTCAACAGAAGCTGAACGAGAGCACACATGACGGCCGTTTGGAGAGCGATGGACATCAGCCCGCACCGACAGGCGGCGGGGAGAGTCAAGAGATGGAGGGGAAGGATGGGAAGGAGGAACGGAGGGAGACGAAGAAGAAGACACAGGAGACAAGACAGACCGGGTAGAAAGAAGGGGAACACCAGACAGAGGACCAGGAGGTGGATCCTTCGGGAGAGAACCCAAAGGAACAGAGGAGGGGGCAGTGGGCGTATCAGGGTCCAAGGCCCGGAAACGGTTGCGAGTCTGAGGAAGGCGGGAAGGACGAGGAGAGGAAGAGCTCAACACACGAGCATAAGAGAGATTAGCATAAGGCGGGAGCCGACGAACCTGGCGTCTCACCTCAGGAAAATATAAACGCTCCCGGTGCTTCAAGTTGAGGACAGCTGCCTCAAGCTTGTAATGGACACACGCACGGGAGAAGGTAGGATGGGCCTCACCGCAGTTGAGGCAACGAGCCTGGGGAGAAGTGCACTCCGACTTAGAGTGACCCTCGCCACCACACAAACGACAGAGAGAGACAGTCCCGGAGCAGCGGAGGGCACCATGCCCAAACCTCCAGCACTTGTTGCAGAGCCGAGGGGAAGGAATGTACTCCTGGACAGAGCACCTGGCACCAGCAAGAATGACAGAGGGTGGAAGGGTCCTACCATCAAAGGTAATCTTCACAACCCGGAGGGGTTGACGGCGACTACCACGAGGGGGTCTAGTAAATGTGTCCACCTGAAGAATAGAATGGCCCTGGGCAGCAAGGATATGTCGAATATCGTCGTGGCAGTCGCGCAGGTCCCGAACGCCGGTCGCAACATGGGGCGGGAGCAGAATAGTGCCAACACTGGCGTTCAACTGAGCGTTCTTCGAGACCCGAACAGGGGTCTCGCCAAGGCAGGATAAGGCAGCCAAGCGGGAAGCGGCATCCTGAGAAGGAGCAGCAACGACACGTGTACCGAGACGAGTGGGGTTGAAAGTAATGGAGGCATCCACGGAATCAACGAGATGTCGATGGAGGGAGAAATCACCAGGAGGCGCAGAATCAAGAGGGAGGAGATCAAAATATTTGGCCCACAAAGCGGGACCAAACAAGTCTTGATAGCAGAACTGGAAGGAATCGAGCGAGAGCGACCGTGACGAGGACGGCGGTGAGAACCCCCAGAGAGGGGTTAAAAGGTGCAGTAGTTACAACTAGAGATGGAGCCGCGCCAGGGGACGAGATAGTCACCACTGGGGGATTGGGGCACGACCCAACCACAGAGGAGGGAGGTGAGCCAGGGGAAGGAGTCAGAGAGGCCAAACGAGCAGCAAGGTCAGGGCCCAATGCAGCGGAGGCTACAGAGCCCGGTCTTCCAAGACAGGGCGACTCGGGGGCTTGGTCGCCCACCCCACGAGCATGAGAGGGTACAACAAAAGCATTCAACGACATAGGTACGAAGAGTGATAAATTCATCCACGAATGTGCCCCCATACCCACCATGGAACAACAATTAGAGGTAGGACACCCAACAGGAAGCTATCGCCGATCATGCCGGGGCCCCCGAGGGGTGCGTTGTGAGTATACGCCACCTTAAGAACCATCAGTCCGTCGAGATCGGGTTCAGCGACGAAAGGGGTATTGACAATAAAAGGTTCCACTCGCTCGAGACTTTGGGTACTACAGTTCTACGGGTGCAAGAGTATGCCTCCTCAAGCACCCGGACGTCAAAATAGAAGAAGTCCAAAGAAACAATCCAAAACAAGCAAAAGGTCGGCAGGAAACGACAAGCAGATAGGAGAAGAGGGAGGAGAAAAACGAAACAATGAAAAGGAAAAGCGAACCGGCACAATTAGAAAAGACAGCAGCAGGAGTGCAAGGCCAGAGGACTGTTCCAAGCAAGGGTGAGTAATCAGCCTTGGTGTGGGAAGCATTTGCTTTCTAAATAGAGTAAAAAAATAGGCATCTTCATACTTGGCCCATATGTGACAGCTTTTTATACTCTACCAAATTCAGACATATATATATATATATATATATATATATATATATATATATATATATATATATTATATATATATATATATATATATATATATATATATATATATATATATATATATATATATATATATGCGAACAAGCCTGAATGGTCCCCAGGACAATATGCAACTGAAAACTCACACCCCAGAAGTGACTCGAACCCATACTCCCAGAAGCAACGCAACTGGTATGTACAAGACGCCTTAATCCACTTGACCATCACGACCGGACATAATGAGGTGATAGCCGAGGCTATTTGAACCACCCCACCGCCAGCACTCGGATAGTTATCTTGGGCATATATATATATATATATATATATATATATATATATATATATAT